>NW_009727612.1:1325-1529 GCF_000703405.1 Apaloderma vittatum | reverse complement strand
CCCCGACCCCGGGATGCTCGGGATGCTCCGATAGAAATCTCCCGGCGCTGCGGGGTGAGATGTTGACTCTAGCAGAGACCCGAGACGGAGCGAGGAGGGGGAAAAAAACAAAAAAAAGGGGGAGAAGGGGAAGACAGATGTGATGCACCGGCAGCAAACGCGGCCAAAATTTATGGAGCGACTTTAATTAATTTGCTCCCGGAA
>NW_009727612.1:666-1137 GCF_000703405.1 Apaloderma vittatum | reverse complement strand
TTGTGGCTGCCCTCTAGTGTGTACAGGACAGGCCAGACCTGCTGTCACTTATCCCCAGATGTCCCTCAGGCCACCTGGCCATGTAGGGTGCTGTGCCTCCAAAACAGGGATGCTCAGAGACCAGGCAGTCGGGGTACCAGGGAGCATCACTCCGGTATCCCAGCCTGGAGCCCTGCCATCTCCCCAAAAAACCATCAACAGGGCCCAAAACCCCACTAATGGGGCTGCAAGATGGCACCGGGGTGCTGAGCAGCCCCGTGCATCACCTCCTGCCCCACGGCTCAGCCCTGATCGGATGCCCTCTGCGCTGGGATGCAGAAAGAGTTGGGGTACCCACGTCAGCATTAGCATCCTCCAATAACCCACCCCCAAAGCCTGTCCCATGGCATGAGGGATGAGCCCAGGGTTAGGGAAACTGAGGCACGCAGCAGTGCGGCCAGCTGCTAACGCCAGGACCGTCCCTCTCCCACC
>NW_009727612.1:285-615 GCF_000703405.1 Apaloderma vittatum | reverse complement strand
GAGGCAAAAAAAAAGGAGCGTTATCAAGCCCCTGCAGAGCCAACAGCCAAGGCAGGGAGGAGAGCAGGAGGGAGGGAAAGAAGGAGAAAGGAAAAAAAAAATAAAGAGGGGGAAAAAAAAAAAAACAACCCACCCTTAACCCTGAGATCACTTATCATTCAGGCTGCATCACGCATCTTGAAAGTGCAGACACAAAAATGTAATGTCATAACATTCGCAGTTCAATAACCTTTGCTTCACGAGACGGCTTGAACTGTCAGAGGAGCTAGAAGGCAAATATTTCAGCGCACAGGCGCTGAATGCAAAGGCGGGGGGAGGGGGGGGCGGCCT
>NW_009727612.1:0-256 GCF_000703405.1 Apaloderma vittatum | reverse complement strand
AAACACCCCCCGCCGTAAATCCCGGCCGGCGCTGGGGAAAGGCCGTGGCGCGGATAAAATACGAGCAGATATAAAACCAGACACCTTTATCGTTCGGGAAAGGCTTCCAACAAGTTATGAACCCACAGCTTGACCCTAACCCATCATCTTGTTATACGGCGGAAACAAAGCCAGAGCCGGGGCTGGACCAGGGAGGGGGGCAGGATGCGGGTGGGAAGGAGCAAAACCCATCCTTAACTCCTCCGCGGGGGAAAAT
>NW_009727611.1:0-5153 GCF_000703405.1 Apaloderma vittatum | reverse complement strand
ACCTGAACCTCCCCTGGAGCAACTTAAGGCTAATTCCCCTTGTCCTATCACTCTCCACTAGGGAGAACAGACCAATCCCCACCTCTATACAACCTCCCTTCAAGTAGTTGTAGAGAGCAACAAGGTCTCCCTCAGTTTCCTCTACTCCAGGCTAAACAGACCCAGTTTCCTCAGCCGTTCCTCACACGATACATGCTCCAAATCCTTTACAAGCTTGGCAGCCTGCCTCTATACCCTCTCCAGCACTTCAGTGTCCCTCTTCTAGTAAGGGGACCAAAACCTGACACAGTACTCGAGGTGTGGCCGAAAACAGGGGAATGATCAACTGTCTACTCCTGCTAACATTACTCCTGATACAGGCCAGGATGCTGTTGACCTTCTTGGCCACCTGGGCACACTGCTGGTTCATGTTCAACTGGCTGTCCATCAACACCCCCAGATCCCTCTTTGCCTAGCAGCTCTTCAGCCACTCCATCCCAAGCCTGTAGCTCTGCTGGGGGTTGTTGCGGACGAAGTGCAGGATCCAGCATTTGGTCTTATTGAAATTCATGAAATTGGGCTTAGCCCAAAGATCTAGCCCATATAGATCCCTCTGTAGAGCCTCCCTGCCCTCAAGCAGATTGACACTTCCACCCAGCTTGGTGTCATCTGCAAACTTACCAATGGTGCACTCTATCTCATCCAAATCATGGATGAAAATGTTAAACAGGACTGGGCCCATGTAGGGGTACAACAGAAGATTAGCGAGGTGGACAGTAGGTATGCTCAAGCAACTTGCACCTGAGGTGTTGGAAAACACACACATCATACTAGATTACTGCTTGGCCTTGTATGCTCAACAAGCAGCACACCCCTGCTTAGATAACAGAGGCCTGGGATAGATGTGGGAGCATCTCTCACATTCCTGCCCTGCAAACCTATGGTATGAGTCCTGGAAACTCAGACAGAGAAGCAAGTAAAACATAACAAAGCAGTGGGATAAATACCACACGCTTTCTAGCAAGAAAAGACCTCTTCATGTCTGCGCTCTTGCTTGTCGTGCAGCTCGTGTGATCATGCCTATGTGCCTCATCCAGGTGCTGCTGAAAAGATTCTTCAGATTCTCAGGTAGCGGATAAATCTACTCTTTGTATTTTAGCCATGGTTTGTGGTTGTTCCTGCATCCTGTCTGTTTCAGTCTCCACAGCCCTGGGGGACACAACTCGCTATCGGCCACCAGCTGGATTTAACTCCATTGCCCACAATTCTTTGGACTCAGGCATCAAACCAGTTTTTCACCCAGCAAATCATATGCCCATCCAAGCCAAGAGCAGTCAATTTCTGCTATGGAGAATGCTGTGGGCAACAGTGTCAAATGCCTTACTAAAGTCAAGGTACAAAACATCCACAGCCTTTCCTTCATTCAACAAGTGGGTCACCCTGTCACAGAAGGAGATCAGGTTTGCTAAACAGGACCTGCCCTTTATAAACACATGCTGACTGGGCCTGATCATCTGCTTGTCCGGCACGTGCTGTATAACAGAATTCAGGATGATCTGCGTCATCAGAAGCACCCCTGGCGCTGAAGTCAAACTGACAGGCCTGTAACTTCCTGGATCATCCTTCCATCCCTTCTCATAGACAGGTGTTATATTGGCTGACTTTCAATCAGCTGGGACATCCCCAGTCAGCCAGGACTGTTGATAAATGATGGACAGTGGCTTGGGGAGCACCCCTGCCACTTCTCTCAGCATTCTAGTATGCACCCTATCCAGGCCAATAGATTTATGTACACTGATGTGGAGCAGCTGGTCACTGACCAGCTCCTCCTGGATTGGCAGGGGGACACATTTTCACAGAAGCACAGAAATTTTGCACATGTACCCTGTCTCTTGGCTTGGGGGGCTGACTTCCCTCAGTACAAGTGTTTCTATTACTAAAGACTGAGGCAAAGAAGGCATTAAGCAGCCTTATCCTTATCTTTTGTCACCATATTTCCCCCTGGGTCTAGCGGGGGATGGAGGCTCTTCCTGGTGGTTAATGTATTTAACATTAACTTTCCTCGTGGTCCATTACCTCCAAAGCCAGATTAATTTCTAGCTGGGCTTTGGACCTTCTAATTATCTCCCTGCATAACCTAACTCGTTATGAGTGGCCTGCCCCTTCTTCCAGAGGCCATAAATTCTCTTTTTTCACTGTTTTTCAGCCAGGCTGGTCTTTGACACTAGCTCGTCTTATGGCACATGGGGATGGCCTGCCCCGTGCCTTTAAGATTACTTTCTTAAAAATTGTCCAGTCTTCCCGTACTCCTATATCCTTCAAAACTGACTCCCCAAGGGATTCTGTCAAGTAGCCTCCTAAACAAGTCAAAGTCTGCCCTTTGAAAGTCCAAAGCAGCAGTTTTGCTGTTCCACCTCTTAACATCTCTAAAAATAGAGAACTTAATCATTTCATGGTCACTGTTCCCTAGACAGCCCCCAACCATCACATTCTCCACAAGACCTTCTCTGTTCACAAAAAGGAGGTCCAGCAGGGCACCTTCTTGGTCGTTTCACTTAGCAGCTGTGTGAGGAAGTTATCCTCCACATATTCCAGGAACCTCCAGGATTGTTCCCTCTCTGCTGTGTTGTATTTCCAGCAGATACCTGGGAAGTTGAACTCCCCCACAAGAACAGTGGCAAGTGACCGTGAGATTTCTCCCAAGTGCTTATAGAATACTTCATCCACCTCAGTGCTCTGGTTGGGAAGTTTATAGCAGACTCCCACAGCAGTATCAGCTTTATTGGCCTTGTCCCTTAATCTAATCCAAACACTCTTGACCCCATCATCACTATATTTAAGTTCTGAGAATTTTAAACAGTCCCTAACACACAGGACCATCCCACTGCCTCTCCTTCCCTGTCTATCCCTCCTGAAAAGCTTGTAGCCATCAACTGTAGCACTCCAGTCATGTGAGACATCCCACCACATTTCTGTGATAGCCACTATGTCATAGTTTTCTTATTGCATCATAGCTTCAAGCTCCCCATTTGTTGCTCACACTGTGTGCATTGGTACAGATGCACTTCAGATGAGCTAATGATCCCAACACCTTTTTGTGAGCACAGGTCCCATTTCTTATCAGACCCTTCTCAGGTGTTTCCATGATTTCTAAACCATCAGCAATGACTCTTGCCTCTGCCTTTCACATTAGACATCTATCCCTCATCTGCACTGAGATGGCATGGCGAGAGTCCTTGCTAGCACACCATCCTAGAAGCCCTGGCATGCTTCCCTTGGGCTTATTCCTAACAGGCCCACTTATATCCCCTTCCCCCTTTCTATCTAGTTTAAAGCTCTACCAATAAGCCCAGCTAACTCCTGCCACAAAATCCTTTTTACCTCTCTGAGACAGGTGCATCCCACTTTTTGCCAGCAGGCCAGGTGTCTAGTATAGCAGCCCATGATCAAAAAACCCAAAGGCCTGCCAGTAACACCAGTGCCAGAACCATGAATTGATCTAACGGCTCTTTCTGTTAATTCCTTCAGTCATCACTGCCACCAGAAGGATACAGGAGAGCACAACTTGCACTCCTGATCCCTTATGCAGCTGCCCCAAGGCCCTAAGATCTCTCTTAATTCATTTTGGGCTTCTTGTAGCCACTTCATGGCTACCCACCTGAAATACCAAAAGTGGGTAATAATCAGAAGGGATCACCAGGATGGGAAGTTTGCCTGACATGTCCTTAACCTGTGCACCACAGAGGCAAGAGCCGTCACTGTGAAGTGGGTACAGACGGCATACTGGGTCCTCTGCTCCCTTCAGGAAAGAGTCACCCACAACAATGACTGGTCTGGTTTTCTTTTTGGAGCCAGTTTTGATGCTTGGTCTAGGGTGACTTGGTCTTGGTGGCACTTCTTATTTGAGTGAACCATCCACCTCTCCAACAGTCAGTTCCTTCTGCAGGGCTCCATACCTGTTCTGCAAGGGCAACTGGGAAGGTGTGGGAGGCCGGGGTCCAGAATTAGAAACGTCCAGCAATTGCTCCCACAGCCAGGAGGGCTACTTCTGTGCTGGACCTTCAATGGACAGCCTTTCCACAGACCCACTGACACTGTGATCCAAGCTTTCAGAGGTAGCTTCTCTTTCATCCCATACCTAAAATTTCAGACAGAGCTCAGCAACAAAACTTCCGTGGCTACCTACAAAATAGCAAACGTCCAGCAATTGCAACCACAGATAAAGTGCTAGGAAAGCGTTGCTGGCCCTGGACACTTCTTGCACAGACCAACTAACATTGGTGATCCATGCCTTCTTACCCAACTTATCCTTCATTGAAAATATAACTCCCTCATTGGAACTCAGCTCCAAAATTGCAAAAGTGCTCCAATACAGAAGTTGATAGGAGGGAATATTATTGCTGTGCTTGATGTTCCCTGGACAGCCCTTGCACAGCTCCACTAACATTGATGATCAGTGCTTTCTGAAGCAAATTATCCTCATATGAATAGCTAACACTTCAGAAGGAGCCTACCTGTAAAATCAGAAACATCCATCGATTGATGCCACTGAGAAGGTGCCAGGAAGGAATGCTAGGGCCCTGCTAGACCTTCTCTGGACAGTCCTTCCACAGATTCACTAACATTGTGATCCAAGCTTTCTGAGGCTGCTTCTCCTCCGTCAAATATCTAAAACTGGTCCCCATGTGAGATGATGGTGTCATTCAAACAAGGAGAGCTCTCCAGGGTGGAGTAACGCTGCCTCACTGCCTCCCATTCTGAGCTGAGGGCTGTTCACAAGCAGACACCATCTCCTTGTGCTCCAGGTCACCCTGGCAAAGGAGCCTGGTGAAAAGCTGGCAGCAAGGAGATTGGCTATGGTCTAGAGGGAGCACAGCCTTGGGGGCATTATCAGCATGACCACAGAAGTGCTAGCCCGGAGAGGGGCTGAAGGTCCTCGCCTGCCCCAGCACATCTGCATTGGGGTCTAACAAAGCCCCCTCTCTCTTCCTCAGAGCTCTGGGGCCACCACCTCTTCACTGCTGGACCCTCCCCTGGAGGGCACGGCTCACAGCCCGGCCTGTGTGACCGTCAGGGGCCCAGTGACTCCCCAGTGTCCTGCGCCCAAGCGGCCCCACTCTACCAGGGTTGGTCGGCGGCTCCCGAGCCGAAGCTGCACGGAGAGCCTGGTGGGC
>NW_009727610.1:44481-45584 GCF_000703405.1 Apaloderma vittatum | reverse complement strand
AAAAAAAAAAAAAAAAAAAAGAAAGCAGATCTAATCTGTCTAGATTTCAGATAAATACTTGCTATGATGCCACACAGGAAAATCTAAGTGAAGCTGGAGAAAAAAATTGAAAGTGGAACACTGAAAGACAGCTACTAAACTGGACAGACAAGTCTGTACTAGTGACATTGTGACAGTTAAAATTTTGTTATGGCAAAAAAGAATAATACAACATATATGTGAAGCTGAGAATTCATTTTTAGTCTTCTTAAAAGATTTAACAGTGTAGCCAAAATGCAATAAACATTGTTATCATTCCAGATTCAATATAATGATATTCACATTCACTGTCCAAATTATCTAATCAGTAAAAACCAGATATTATTAGTAATACTGAAGGTAAAAATTGCCATACATGACAAAATTCGTATTGTCTATCTCTTTCCTCTTATGTTGTGTTCACCTTTCCAATATTCTTCTATGTCCTAAGAAGTACAGAGGCATGTAACTGGAGGAGAAGGCATGGAGCAAGTTTTCAGCATCCTGAAGTCTCTGTGGAGAGGCTACAGTTGCAAGAAAAAGTATGTGAACCTTTTGGAATTTCATGGTATTCTGCATTAATTTGTCATAAAATGGGATATAAATGTAATCTAAGTCAAGGGCATTGACAAATATAATGTGTTTAAAATAAGAACACAACAACAATTCTGATCCTCCATGTCTTTACTGAACATTCTTAATCAACATTCCAAACGCTAGTGGAAAAAGTAAGTGAACCGTTGGAAGCAGTAGCTACTTGACCTCCCCTTGGTGCTTCCTGTAGCTGTGGAACAGACCTGCATGTCGTTCGGGAGAGATTTTAGCCCATTCTGCCTGGTGTGTTTAAAATAAGAACACAACAACAATTCTGATCCTCCATGTCTTTACTGAACATTCTTAATCAACATTCCAAACGCTAGTGGAAAAAGTAAGTGAACCGTTGGAAGCAGTAGCTACTTGACCTCCCCTTGGTGCTTCCTGTAGCTGTGGAACAGACCTGCATGTCGTTCGGGAGAGATTTTAGCCCATTCTGCCTGGTAAAACTGCTTTAGCTCTGTCATATTCTTTGGACATCTCATGTGTCT
>NW_009727610.1:0-44425 GCF_000703405.1 Apaloderma vittatum | reverse complement strand
CTGGGACCTGCCCACTCCAAAAGGCAGATTGTGTTTTTCTGATGCCATTCTCTTGCGGACTTGCTCCACTGTTTGGGATCATCATCCTGTTGCATCACCCAACGACTATAGAGTTTCAGCTGATGTACAGACATTCTCTTGTTATCTTGAAGAATTTTTTTATACACTTGGGAATTCCTCTTCCCCTCAAGGACTACAAGCTGACTAGGCCCTGATGCAGCAAAGCAGGCTCAAATCATGATATTTCTTCCACCATACTTTACAGCTAGGATGGTGTTTTCATGATGATGTGCAGTGCCCTTTTGATACCAGATGTAGTGCTGTATGTTCTTTCCAAATAGTTCAGTCTTTGTTTCATCAGTCCACAAAACATTTTGCCAATACCACTGTGCAATGTCAATGGGCTCTTTTGCAACCTTCAGGTGTACAGCAATGTTCTTTGTTGTAAGCAGCAGCTTCCTTCTTGGTGTCCTGCCATAGACACCCTGTTTGTGCAATGTTTTACATATTGTAGACTCATGAACACAGATGTTAGCCAGTTCCAATGATGCCTTCAACTCTTTGGCTGTCACTCAGGATTATTTCTTTACCTCATTGATGAGTATTCGTTGTGCTCTTGGGGGCATTTTGACTGGGCTCTTGATACAGTAGCCACAGTCCCAAAGTGTCTCCATTTGTAGATTATTTGCCTAACTGTAGACTGGGGAATTTCTAAGGTCTTTGAAGTCACTTTCTTAACCCTTTCCAGCTTTATGTAAATCAACAATTCTTGATCACAAATCCTCTGAAAGCTCTTTTGTGGCATTACTCATATAAGCATTCATCTTGTACAGAGCAAACTCAGAAGTTAGAATGGGTTTTTCAGTCGATGTAGCTCTAGTCTGTACCTCCTAAATAATTTTCTTAACAAAACTCCAGGTATGCTGACACTTTACTGATCAGTTTTCCTGATGTCAACTCAAGGGTTCACTTACTTTTTCCTCTAGCATTTTGACTCTGTTTAATGAAGACATGGAGGATTGGAATTGTTTTTGTGTTATTTTAGGCAGATTCTGTTTGTCAATACTCTTGTCTTAGATGATGATCTGATCCCATTTTATGACAAATTAATGCAGAACACCATGAAATTCCAAAAGGTTCACATGCTTTTTCTTGTAACTGTATGGGAGCCATCGTGGAGGAGTTTCCTCCTGCTTAGCTTAGCCTTGGGCTTTTCTTGGATTTATTTTTCCAAGTTTTTTCATCACAGCCCAATCCTTTCTTCCACTACAGCTTGGCAGTGGCCCCCAGTCCCCCACACACGAAGGGCTATTGTTTGTCAGGCAGTGCCTGGGCATCACCCCTCTACCCAGCTACCTCCAGAGCTGAAGCATAGCAGAGAAGGCAGCTGTCAGTGGTTGGACCAGCAACACCTAACTCAGGCTGTGGTGAGGCTGAATGCTGGCATTGCCAGGTCAAGGACGAGAGTTTTTTAGTTGGTAATGGCAAAAATCATATCTTCTAGCTATGGAACACCTTGACAAATAGCCACAGAATTATGTTATCCAGCTTTCATTTTTGTTTTCTTGGCACATAGTTTAGGTATATGTTGACAACATTTTCTGATAGATTGTATTGTGAGGAAGAATTTGGTTTAATTGAGAACTGAAGTAGTAGAAATGCAACAGAAACAAACACTAGAGACTACAATGTCTTTCATTTAGGGGATAATGAGAAGAATTTCTTCAAGAACTTGTGGTCTCATTAGCTGGAAACTTCTGAGAAACAGAAAAGACTGCGTATATTAGTCATTGAAAGTCTACAGGATGCCAGGGTGACATAATAAAAGTAGAAAAATTAGAATTTGTCAGACTAGGTTTTTCTTATTGAAATAAGGAATTATTATTTGTATGTAGAATGGATCTTTTCTGTAATACTATACACAGTTTTTGACCTGTGAAGTATTTTGGGAAGATGACTGCATGTTGAAACAAGGACAAGAATGTCTCACAGCTGCAGTGATAAAGAACCAAGCCCAAGACATTGGCTTAGTAAAGTTCCTAGGCAACAACCTTTGAATCTAAATGCAAATACAATTGAGTCCTGAGGTGTGAAGGGAGGTGCCTATGGCAAAACTCCCTGAAAGGCAGCAGCCTCTTTTCATTTGCAGTCAGATGGGTTAAATCCCGTGGAGAAGCACTCAATGACTAATAGTAGACAGGGCCTCTCGACTCCCATCTGAAACGGAAATCGCTACCGCTTACTTCCAATGAAGAATGTGAGCGTATGGTGTGGTGTTTTCTTTGTTTGGGTTTTTTTGGTCTGTTTGCAATTAAAGATCACCTATTTGCATACAGGAGTTGTTCTCAACTGTTTCCCACAGGTGAGACCACTGCTTATTCCCTTCCAGCTGATAGGTATTGTTGCAGCCAGTCACGTATCACCATTGAATTCTGAATGACTATAGCAAGGCTGATTATATCAGTGGTCAGCACTCTCAACTTGAAACAAAAGATTAACAGATCCTTCTAAAATAAGACTCCATGGGAATTTTCCTCTTCTCCATACCTATCAGGGAGCAACAAAGAGCACTGCCTTTTCATTGAGACATGTGCCTGACTGTGAATGGCATGGCATGATGTTGGTATAATTAACAGCTGTTTAAACAGATGGCTAAAGAACAACAGCTCTTTACACAGCCCTCAATCATAGTTTTCTTAATTATTCACCCTTCTGGCTATGGTATTTATCAACACAATCGCCAACATAGCACAGAGGAGGCTACAACACAGTGAAACATAATCACTACTTCTGACCTGTAAGGTTTTCATGTTAAGGAGAGATTCAGACAGAGGTAAAGGCAAAGCTCTTGGGTTCAGGCCTGAGTCAAATAAACGCTCTAGGAACAGCTTTTGCTGAAAAGGGGAGTGAAAGGTTGAGATAAGTTTACTGCTTGCAAATGAAAAGGGACACCAAAAAGCTAATTCATTCATGCAAATGAACAAATAGGTACAAATTTGCCAAGAGGAAACTTATTCATGAAATTAAAAGAAAGTTCCTAATCACCAGCAAGTGAGGTCCGAGGAAGTGGCAGGAAGATACTCAGTTTATTTAAATTTACATTTATAAATCAGATAATAGACTATGACAATAGTCTGTTAGATTAATAATCTAATAGACTGTTGTCACGAAGGCACCCAGAAAAACCAACAGTGCTGCTACACAAAATCAAAATTTATTCTAACCCAAATAGCACAACGCACTCTGACAGAAAAAGTATATTACAGATTTGGATGCAAGTTGGGAATTATCACTACACAACTGGATTTAGGAATTCATGACTACTCCTCTAGAAATATGACCAAAAATTGCGCACACACTCACGCACTAAAAGGGGGAAAACCTCTCCCTTAAAGGTACCCAGCAAATCACTCACGCACAGGGAGCCAGGGCTCTCTCAAGGATATACCCAAAAGTCTCCCTTACCAGAAGAGGGTGATGGGAGCTCTCGATCTCGGGAAGTCTACTTAGAAGGCATCTCGATCCAAGGCGAGGTGGGGTCCCAGACTGCAGACCCGATGCTCTGAGGAAGATCGACTCAAATCTCAGACTGGCTGTCCAATGGGGCCCCGTTTATACCTGGGTCAAGTCTGGCTGTGGTCAGTTTCCAATTAGGTCAGGAGCCAGTGCACAAAAGACATGTTAAATAAAGTCATCAGGCCTCATCAGGCCTTAATGGTTGTCCTTGCCAAGTCCTTGGAGCAGATTTTTGCAGAGCCTGGTGTCCTGTCTTTTGTAAGACCTGTTGTCAGGGAGGATGCAACTGCCACAACTATGGATTTAATATTTTAAGAATTTCTTCAAAATCCTATGTTCAATATTAATGTGTTTTTTAGATATTATCTTTATAGTGCCAAAACCTGCGATATGTCTTGTTCTTCCTATATGTGACCTAGGGGTCAGTTTCTGTTACTGCAGTAATGCTCAATCATCTGCTTGGGGTTTAGGCGGTTTGGGCCCTGCCAACAAGCCTTTAAACCATGAAGATAATTTTAAGTCTTATATGCATCAGGACATGTGCGGGTCAGACAGTATATGAGAAGGAAACCTTCCTGAAATGGCAAGGTAAAATCTAGTTGCTAAAGTCCTTCTGAGGCTTTAATCCCAAATCCTTCTGCAGTTCTCTCTGAGTTATGAGAGGGGGAAAAAATTCAATTCCCATTGCAAAAGTGATCTGAGGGCCGTCATGCTTCTGAGAGCAAAGCTAGAGGAAAACCACCCTCAGTTCAAAAAGTTGACATGGGCAAAATCCTAGCTGATAATTTTTTTTGAGTGGATTAGAGAGGATTAGAAAAGAGAGAGAGGTAGAATAAAAATAAGGAGATAAGAAATTTTTCTTTCAGTCACTTCTGAGCATGGTAAATTGGTACCTCTAAGATTTTCACAATTCCAAATGAAACACTCTCCTTGTTGACACTACACAATCCAAATGTCCAGAATGAGCAGCACTTGCAGGTTATTCTCAGACTGCAGTGAGGGCTCAAAAGAAAGAATAGAAAGTGAAACTAAATACTGATATTTAAAGATTTTTAAATGACAGCTTGTGTTCTTTTTCTGGTGTTGTGGTTTACATATTTTCTCAATTTTTTTCTGTGTGTGATTTGATTAATAAATCAGTGTTAATGCAGTACAACTTTCCATTAGGTATAGTGAGTTTGCTTTCTTAAATCCTGTATTGCAGTCATTAAGATATATTTCACTTGCATTCATCATAACTTAGTAACTGATGGAAAATTCAGTGCAAGGACCATATTGATATTCTTGTTTATTTTATCTTTTTTTCTTGTGTATATGTGTCAAGGCTACTCTGGGTAGCTCTGGGCAGTTCTGGGTATTACATCCTTTCCTTAAGAACAGTGAAGACCTAGACTTTGCCATAAATGGGAGAAAACTGCAGATAGTAAACTGCAGAAAGGAACTGTTAGCTCAGTTGGTTGAGCTTGGTGTTGATAACATCAAGGCTGCAGGTTTGATCCCTGTTCGGTCCCCATGTGTTGCCTGATCTAGTAGAGACATGTCCCTGCCCAAGACAGGGAGGTTGGATTAAAAATGACCTTTAAGGTCCCTTCCAGCCTAGGCCATTCTATGATTCTATGATGTATAATAGGCAGATAACATACATGAGATTTGAGATTGATTAGAAGGTCTACAGAAACATTACTCTTTTTGTTTATTTGTTGGGCTGAGTGATAGTAGCACAAATCTCTGCTATGAAAAACTCTGGCTTCCTAATCAGTCTGGAGTATTTATTCTTTAATGAAAGTCATATTTCACTCTTGTTTGCACAAAGCATGTGTGTGTAGGTCATGTGAAGTATACTAAATGTGAATGCTGTGGAATTGCTTCTTTTTCTATACTAGTTCCAAACTCAGGTCTGTAAGGACTTGCCGGTATATGTAGACTGGCAGATTTTTCTACATAATTTAAAATATGCTGTTTAGCATTCTGTATTTCTACATCTTTGTTAGCTAGTAGATTCCCATGACTGGCTCAGAATCAACAGGATAGGTTACTCTCTGGTGAAGACGGGTTTGCACAAAATTGAGGCAGCTGAAGGGGGAGCCCAAATCATGCTCTGATGACTTTGTTGACATCAGAGTAGGCTCTGATGGAGGGGCCATAATGAATGGTAGTAAAACCAGAAAAAAAAGCAGCTTTCAGTCATTTACTTAAGGAAGGTGAATCAGATTCTCTTAATAGCTTTTTTTTTTGCATTCTTTGAGGTGAATTAAACACACATTTTTGCTTAAATGCATATATAGAATACAATATTGATGAACAACACATTGGACAAAGTGTTATTACCAAAAACAGTTCTATATGGAGTCTACAAAGATATTTCACAAGCCAATTTCTTAAGTACTTGCACTGGCATGGATCCTGTTAGTGTTGACAAAGGACACCTCAGCTTAACGTCGGGTCTATCCCCCATCACCATTTTTGCTGCCCAAAGGTGGACCCTGAGTCTGGTTGCACTGCAAAATGGCTACAAGACAATTTGGTGACCATTTCTTATGTCATCACCAAGGGAAACTTCCTTGTCTTACAGGGAGTTTTACTGTTTCTCCCTTTCCTGCTTCCAGTCAGTTTAGCTCCTTTTACAGTTAGACCTTCTTTCTCTCCATGACAGATGATTCCTTGGTTACCAGTTACCACTGCTGAGCAGTTATGATTTTTATTTTCCCTTCAAGTATCTGAGGGTACTTCTGCCTCAGCTACTTCCATTCTTAAAATGAGGACGACTCTAATCCAGCATCACGTCTGATAATCACCACACCTGATAATCAGGAGGCACTGCAGACTGGTGGAATGGCTGAAGCTCACTTCTTGTCATAAGGAACGTAATATTTAATTGCATACAGAAAACATGATTCTGAATTAGGGTTTCTTTTGTGGTAGAGAAGCTCCCTTGCTGTGTGCATTGAAAATCAGTCATTAGCAATAGCCAGGAGCGGAAACCTAGGCAAAGACTTTAAGAGGTAGGAAAGCATATTGTGATATTTCCCTAAGCAGTTCTATTATTAAAACTGCCAGTCGGATTCTGCCTACTACATGTGGACAGCTTAGAGGTGCCTTAATAAGGGAAGTCAAACATCCTTACTCTTTCTGCTTCCATTAGAAATGGCATTGAAGACACTCAAAATATTGCAGTACTCTGGCTTTAAACCCAATGGAATCGTATTAAGAGCACCAAACAGTACTTGTGAGCCTTTTCAATAGAAAACAAACAAGCAAAGAAACCAAACAACAGAAATACCCATCTAAAATCCAAAACTAAAACAAAGCAAAAAAGCAAATATGAAACACACTACAGGAAAGCAAAATCAGAAAACCTGAATCAATGCAGTGAAGCATTAGGCCCAATTGGTTTGGTCATAAGGAAACAGAATTATTGGGATTTAAATAAAAATTCCAAATGTGCTTTTATAATATATGCAGATTTCTATGGTGCCCTTTTGCAGTGGTGTCATTAGGCTAGAGGGAAAAGAAACAGATTTTAAATAGGACAATAAGCTTTTTTTCTTTATTTCTGCTTGGTTGAATACTTATGTTTTGCTAAAATTCAGTCAGTGGGAGAACACATGCATTTTAACTTTAATCTTCATTACAATAAGCTATGTTTCAGACAGAGATAAATAACAGTTGATCTATCTAACAATCCATTGATTCAAGTTTGTTCCTTAAATTCCTTGTTAAAGTGTCTGAGAGCCTCTTGCCAGACACAAAAGTATAACTATTACGTTTCCTCATTCTGTCTTTTTCCATACTCACTTCATTGCAATAGCAGTAATATAGCTATGTAGTTATGATTCATTTTGCTGGATGGTTGAGATTATCAGATGGTACAAACTAAAGAACTTATTAGAGCCTCTACTCATAAAACTGCTGAATGCTATTTATACTTCGGGAGGTGGCAGAATTAATGCATAAGTGTTTTTTGTCATCCATCTACATAGGCTCACATATTGGCAGTCTTCACCATATTACCTGAGTGCCTCCATAATGCCTGAGCACTCCTTAATATATTGGATTATTAATCCTAAGTGACTGCAGGTTGGATTCCACATCATTCATTTTTTAGATGTTTTTATTTTTGCAGCTCTTCTTTGGTGAATCTCTTCTTAATTTACAATTACCTTCACTGGAACAAACTCCTAATATTGGATAGATACAAGTGAGAGCAGAAGCTTCTCATTCTTAGTATCATTTTGATTACTCTCATGCATTATTATGTTCTGATTTTTTACTTATCTAGAAAATGATTTATAAAAAAAAAAAAAAAACCCAAATAAAAATATTATTTTGCTTAGATGGAATCTGTGGGGATATGTGTTGTCTAAGGACAGTGAATAATGACAAAAATGTGGAAAGAAAAGAGTACAGTTTCTTAATTATTTTTATTATTATTTCATTAATAAAATATATGGTTAGGACAGAATTATCCTCTGTTTAGAAGACGAAAGTCTTACTTATTAAGAAGTTATATATGACAGCACTATAATGATATTTCAAAAATGGTTTTAGGTGTTTATTGTATATTTTTAGCCCTCATAACAAAATTTTACAAGGAAGGACTGAAGTTAAAAGAGAAATATATTATATATTTGACCTGAAGTACCCTATATAATCTCCACCTTGCATAATGCTTTATTGTATTGGTCAATTCAGATAATGATAGCAACTAGTAAAACAGATTTCTACCCTTTAACCAAGATACCCTTTGAGAGAAAAATGGTATTTGAGACTATTGCTTTATTGTAAGAGGACTGCATAAAGCTGCAGAGAATGGAGAGAAGAAAGCATGACAATGTGGAACTACTCATGCAGTTTTGTCACAGCCATTGTCAAGGGAAATGTAAAACAAATGAGCATATCTGTTCAGTATCCAAATAATAAGAGTGTCATGTGAGTTCTGGGTCTGTCTCAACATAACTTGAGCAGAAGGTTAAGGAAATATTCACAGAAGAGAACACTTGGGTTTTTTTAAAAATAATGTGTGGAGTTACTCAGGACTGCATTATACATTTCTTACTCTTATTGGCATTTACTGGTGTAAGTGAATCTCTTAGAAAAATAATACTACTTTCATGGGTAAACTTTTGAGAGTGTAAGAGCTTCATTATCAAGCTCTTTATGTTTTACTGTTATGTTTAGCAATAATTCCATAGTAACATTACAAAAAATCCAGCACAACCTGGGTTTTTGAACAGTCTCGAGAATATAAATACAATACAACTGTCTGCACAATAAAGTTTTTTAAAAAAGTCTATTTATTGGCTTTGATTGTGGTTTCTTTTCAAAAATCATGTTGCTTTTGACAGGTTCTCTTAAGTAAGAGACACAGTTTTGAAGCAGTTAAGAGAAAATGAGTAGATCATTAGTGGTGTCAGAAGGAGTAACTCAACTTGGCCTTCTCACTTATTTAGGAATTGCTTATCCTCTGGGCCCTCAGACTAATTATTCTCACTGTAGGTAGTGCAATTCATTTAAAAATTAAATAATTGTTAGATATCAGCCTCATAACTACCATCCCTTTTTAGGACAAACTATGGCAGAGAGAAAAAGATAAACCTGACTCTTCTATTAACCTCTTCTACCTCTCTCCACCACGTGCCATTGATAGAGCAAATCGTCTAAACAAATAAGTAGTTTCTTTCTGTTCTCTCTCTGTTGAAGGCTTTAGGCACTAAGACATGGCTAACAAGATAAGACATGTAGTCTTCACTTTCTACTGAAAACAGTTAAACAATTGTTTCTGTTTTCCATCAGGTTATTGTAAATGTGAATAAAGACAAAAAAACCCCCAAGATTTATGAATACATTATCTTTAAAGTTGCTTCTCTAAAATGGACTGAATCAATACTTGAAAATAAGTTCTATTCAAAACTCAGAGAATTCTGAATATGAACAATTTTAAATTGTGTAAAATATGTACAAATGATACTTTGCATATTTTCAGAAGTATAAGAAATTCTAAGTCCTTATTTTAATAGCGGGATCATCAATAACATGCAGTGGCGATTTCCTTCAGCAAATTAAAAGTTCTCTAGTAAATATATCACTGTACCTGAGATAAAAATGTTGATTGAAGGAGAATAGATTTAGATTAGATCTTAGGAAGAAATTCTTCAGTACAAGGGCAGCAAGACTTTGGAATAAATTGCCCAGAGACATTGTGGCTGCCCCCTCCCTGGAGGTGTTCAAGGCCAAGTTGGACGGAGCCTTGAGTAGCCTGATCTAGTTGAGAGGTGTCCCTATCCATGACAGGGAGGTTGGACTAGATGATCTTTAAGGTCCCTTCCAGCCTAGGCCATTCTATGATTCTATGATTCTTTTAAATTACTGTATCTTATATGCCTTACTGTAGTATATATTCTGTTCTCACTTTACAGTAGTATTGCCTGAGACTGAAAATTCAGTTTAGGGTCTCTGCAACATGATTCCTAAATACCACATTTGAGGAAAGAAGCTGATAAACATGTAACAGTTTTCTAAAAGCACGATAGTTATAACATCTGTTACTTGTCTCACAATTATTTTTTATCATTATTTGTATACAAAAAATACTGTACTTTCGGAAAGCAAAGAGAATGTTCATAGTTTATAATGTCATCCAAAATAGAAAAACAGTGCATATTTCCACAATCATCAAAAAAAGAAACAGGAAAAAAAAAAGGTAGTATCAGTCTTTCTAATGAAGATTCTTTTTCCCAGGTGGTCAATTGCACTTGTCATCTGTTATTTTGGAAAATGCACAGAATTTTATACATGAGGTATATCAAACTAACTACATTAGGAACATACCAGCTGTCAATATGGCTTCAGCCCAACAGCATCTTTTGGGAAAAGCAAATTCCAAAATGCAGACAGTATACTATTAGTCTGATAGAACGATTGTAAGTTTTGCCATCTGTTGCATATTTCACAATTAATTGTGATTTGAATGAACAGATATTTTCTAAAATCCACATTTTCATTTTTATACAAGAAACAACAAAGCAGAACAGCAACACACTGTCCCAAGTAATGATGTACCAATGCTGTAGCTAAATTGGATAAGCTTCACCATAATTTAACAAGGTGGATATGTAGGATACCAATTACAGTAAATAGATCTGAAAATAGTGTCAGTACAGAAAAATTACAAATCAGAACTATTTACCTTTGCTTGAAAAACTTAAAGATTTTCCTTTTCAAAGTTATTCCATTCTGCAGTTATATACTATTTAAGTTTAACATTTCAAAGTCCATCAGTGGAATCCTATTGGATTTTAATTACAGGAATCAAACATAAATATAAAAGCTACAAACATTCAGAATGTTCCATGGCTAGATATAAACTACAGAGGAATTGCTTGCATGTAAAATTAAATACCTAGTTAATGTATTTAATACGAAGCATCATGATAATGTTTAAAATTACACCAGAGGGGAAAAAAAAAAAAAAAAGGAAAAAATCAATTAGATTTTAGTCCTGGGCGTTTGCTTTTGACGGGGTTACTTTTTGCTTATGTTCTTTTCTCTACCTCATAGCCCTAGTTTGTTTGTTCCTTCCTTTGTTTCATTCTTTCTCCCTTTATTTCTTTCAACATGATCCCTATCTGTTGCCAAGCAAAAGGCCTGGTTCTAGTATCAGTTACTATTCTTCAATTTGGGCTCTTCGCCTATTAATTCAGGTCCACGCAGGGCTATGAGTGCACTGCATTTATTTACAAGTAAAATAAGACTCATTGAAACAACTTCATTGTCAGACAAGTGTTTGCTAACATTTGTAAAACTGAAATCGTAAGTCGAAGTGTTTTGAAAGAGGTCCTAGAAATGTCATATCATTTAAACTGTTTCATTCTTCTCGTCTTAAAAGAATACTTTAGTTTACCTGAAGATAAGTCACCAGTCATGTGAGCTTTGTGAAAAGTGACCAAACAGGAGTTAAAGCAAAAGGAAAAAACTGTAAAAACAGATACTTTGTATAGCCTAAGCCATAAGATGCATTTAGACAAGGTTTAGTTTTCTCAAAATCTTCTCCAGTCACAGATACAAGTTACCTCACATCTGGAGCAGGGAGAAGGAAACTAGATTCAGACCTGAATCATCTTCAAAGTTGCAGTTTTACCAAAGATTTTGTGTGTGGATTTTTATTTTATTTTAAGTAGTGCCAGAGTTATATAGTGCTTTACATAGTAGAAACAACATCTCGTTTTACCTATTGCTCCATAGGTAACAGTATCACTCAAAAAAAAAAAAAAAAGAAAAAGAAAGAATAAAAACCATTGTGAATGATATGTACCTATGAGTGTGATCTGTTCTTTAATAAGCAGATTGCTGCATTTCACATAGGCCTTAGTTTCCAAATGACTAAAACTGTGTAATCTCAGGGAGGGAACACTATAATAGTATAGGCAGGTGTAATGTAAGAAATGTAAGAAACACGGTAGCAAGGAAAGGACTTCAGACAAGAGGTCCCGTCAAGATAGCCAAATACAAATGAATACAGTTTTCATAGCTATCTCTCGACAGTAATTGTGAAGGTTACCAGAAGTCTCATTTGCAGATATTACTGATGAAAGAGGGGGAATCAGGTTCTGATACACTTCTGTCACTTTATCACAAAATGGTTGAGGTTGGAACGGGCCTCTGGAGGTCATCTGGTCCAATCCTCCTGCTCAAGCAGGGACACCTACAGCCAGCTGCCTAGGGCCAAGTCCAGATTATTCAAAATCTCTGAGAAGGGAGAATCTGCAGTCTCCCTCTTTCGCCCATTAACTCCACCTCTATTTTGTATCATTCCAAACAAAACTATAAACAAGGGAATCACTGAGTAGCAATACTCCTGAGATAAAGAGAAAAATCTTTGATTTTCTTGTACTGAAGAAGCTATAATTTCTGGTTTTTTCCTCTGCTATTCTTGTACCTTCATTAACTGATTAATGAAAGGAAGATAAAACAGAACTCTGCAGAGCTTAATATGAGCGTGCATTCACTGTAGGAAATGGCTGTCCAACATTCAGAAGTCTCTGGAAAATTCAAAAATAAAAATGAAGCCATTTAGTCACAGTAACTTGTCTTTTTTCTCAACTTGACAGCCATATCTATTCATGACTGCTCAGATCATTGGACGCATTTGATGATATCTGTACTAGTACAGGGACTTTTGTTTTTATTTGAGATTTTTTTTTATTAGCTTTCTTTATTCTGTTTTATGTGGAGTTTTTACACTCTTTGGCAATCAGTCAGTGCACTAAGTGTTATGTTTTAGGATACCAGTTATTAATCTAATAACTAATACTCAACAAAATCAAAGCCAGACTGAAAATAGTCTTTTGATTTATCAGAAAAAAAGCAATGTCCTTCCCAAGATATATGATGCAAAGTGGATATACTGACACTAATAGCTTCTTGAGCATTTGCTGTGACAAGAACTTTTTAAAAGTTGGTATCACGTCCATTAATATAAGAGCTGTCTTCTCCAACTGGTATTTAAGCTACGTATAAAATGATATAAGAAATAAATACTTCTATAAGAAACATCTAGAGAAATAAATATATGTCCCTTTAAAATTTCCTTTTTGTTTATAAAGAGTCTGATTGACAGAGCAAATAAAAAAGTTTCATGGGATTTCTTTTCTTATTTTTGTGTAAGAATCCATGATTTTGAATCTGTCGTGACAACAACGGCAACACCGAGCTTGCAGGTTCGATTCCTGCTCAGTCCCCATGTGTCGCCTGGTCTAGTCGAGAGGTGGCGTCCCTGCCCATGACAGGGAGGTTGGATTAAATGGTCTCTAAGGTCCCTTTCAACCTAGGCCATTCTGTGATTCTATGATATGATTAGGAAAGATCTGTAAGTTTTATATGCACAGTCACCAGGCCACCTCTGTGTCTAAATGGATGTAGGGAGAGGTTATTAAAAATCCACAGCAGATTTTAGTGAAGCAAAGTTACCTAGACACATTTCAAATGCATTGCCAAGGTTATGGCATTACTGGCATACAACCAAAAAGCTTTACTTTTGCCTAGTGCTATAAAACTATTTTAGAATATTAAGTATTAAATAGTAGCACTAACCAAAAGCCCGTTTATGGATATTTTTGTTTCAGAGAGGATGCATTAACAACAGATCTTCAATAATTTTATATTCTGGTGACAAATTCAAACACTATGAATAATATACTATACGAGTGAGACAGCTATTGTCATGCTCAGCCTCTCTAAGGCATTCTGTGTTTCTCATTGATTAGTAAAACATCACTTTTTTTTTTATTTTCAATTATCAAGGCCTGTAGACTAGTATTTTAATTCTTGGTCATTATTAGAGCTACCAGTCAAGTGAGACTCATATTCTGGCAATAGTTTTCTCTTCCTTTTCTCCTCACAAGCTCTTGAGTTTAAAGAGCTATATCAATCAAATTTTCAAGTCAATTATATTAATCTGGTTGTTTTGGATGCCCTTAACAGATTTCTGAAAATGAAAATATGTCAGCCTAGCAGAAACTGAATCCAGATTCCTTGTTTAATGACATAACCTGACAGGGACTTTGCTGCTTCTCTATCTTTTTATGCCCTGGTAAAATAGCAGCTCCAATAATGTTCCTTGTCCACCTCCTTCAGTAAAGCAGCTCCTTCTATTTTCATTATTGAAGTTAGCACAAGGCCCATTTACCTGTTTATTATTTTCTAGCTCTTTCTTCAATCTGGGAGGCCCCTTTCCTTATCGGATTTACTATGTTCTGAGGAATATGGTAATGGGACATTGTTTCAAAACCACAGTGTTTATTCTTTAAAATCCACTGCAAAATAGAATAGTGAACTTAGATTTGTGACTCTTCAGCTCATTCATTCTCTCTTCTCACACTTCTACTGTATAAGCAGAAATTGGATTTCCAACTCAGCAGTCTTTCCTTTGCAGGCTATTTTCTATAGAAGTAGGTAAACCTGATTTTGGACTGTTGGGGTCTCGGTACAGCAGTAACTCCAGCAGTTATGGGTTTGCCTGGCCGAGTTTTGGCGGCCCGGAGGCTGCAGGGGTGGCTTTTGCAAGAAGGTGCTAGAAGCTTCCCCTCGGTCTGATAAAGCCAACGCCAGCTGGCTCCAAAGACGGACCCACCACTGGCCAAGTCTGAGCCTGTGATGACAGGAGAGGAACATCTCTGTGAAAACATATTTAAGAAAGAGGGAAACAAGAACTGCACCACACAACAACTGGTAGAGGGACAAAGGAGTGAGAATATGTGAAGACACCAAGGTCAGTGAAGAAGAGGGGAGGAGGATGTGCTCCAGGTGCTGGAACAGAGAGTCCGCTGACTGTAGTGAAGACAGTGGTGAAGCAGGCTGTCCCCCTGCAGCCCGTGGAGGTGACGAGGTGTAGATGTTCACCTGTGGCCTGTGGAGGACCCCATGCCGGAATGAGTGGATGCCTGAAGGGGGCTGTAGTCCTGTGGGAAGCCTGCTCTGGAGCAGGTTGCTTCTAGAGACTGTAGCCTGTGGAGAGAGAGAAGCCCGCACTAGAGCAGGTTGGCTGGCAGGACTTTTGTGACACCATGAGGGATTCATGATGGAGCAGTTTCCCCCGAAACACATCAGGGCAGTTTGTGATGAATTGTCTCTTGTGAGAGGACTCATGGTGGAGATAGGTTTATGAAGATCCTCTCCCATGAGAAGGACCCCACAATGGCCCAGGAGAAGAGTGAGGAGTCCTCCCTTTGAGGAAGAAGAAGTGGTGGAAATGGCATTGAATTAACTGACCACAGCCCCTATTCACTGTCCCTCTGCACCGCTCAGGAGGAGGAGGTGGTTAAATTGGGATTGGTGTTAAGCCTGGGAAGAAGGGAGGAATAGGGTGGAAGGTGAGGGTTTTTTAAGATCTATTTTTGTTTCTCACTACTCTTCTCTGATTTGTCCCTTAATAAATTTAAGTAATTTCCACAAATTCAAGTCTGTTTTGCCTGGGATGGTAGATGTGGGTGTTTTACCTGTCCTCATCTCAAACCATGGGCCCTTTGTTATATTTTCTCCCCCTGTCTAGAAGAGAAGGGGAGGTGATAGAGGAGCTGTGTAGTCACCTGGCTGCCGGCCAGGGTCAAATCACCACACCCTGATATTGTCACTGTCTGTAAGGACTTTTGTAGTGCTCGTTAAGAGAGTTCCCTCCTAACTCAATCTGAAATGCTGCTATGCAAATGTTAGGGCCCAGATTTGTAGTGCTACTTTACCTGTTGACATTAGAAATTTACTCAATTTTTGTTTTAAAAAATGTTCTTCTCCTTAGAAACATCGAATGGTTTAGGTTGGAAGGGTCTTTTAAAGGTTGTTTGGTCCAACCTCCACTGCAATGAGCAGCGACATCTTCAGCTAGATCAGGTTGCTCAAAGCCCTATCCCACACTGAATCTTTCCAGGGATGGGGCTTCTACAACCTCTCTGGGAAACCTTTTCCAGTGTTTCACCACCCTAATCATAAAAAATATCTCCCTTATATCCAGTCCAAATCTACCCTCCATTAGTTTAAAAACATTACCCTTTGTCCTATCACACCAGGCCCTAATAAAAAGATTGTCCCTCATCATTCTTATAAGCCAGTTAAAGGCATGTTCCATACCATAAGATGCCATGCTCAGCATATAGACTGAAGGAAGCAGGCTGGAGAAGACAATAGCTCTTCAGACAGCCATCAGCAGGTGGTGAGAAATTGCATTGTGCATCACTTGTCTTTTCCTGCATTTTATTTAACTCTTTTTTCATTATATTCCTTTTCATTACAATTATTATTATCATCATATTTCATTATTATTGATATTTTATTTTAGTTACTAACCTGTTCTTATCTCGACTCAAGAGTTTTACTTTCTTTTTCCTATACTCCCTCCATCCCAGTGGGAGCGGGGAGGGATGTGTGAACAGCTGCATTGTGTTTACTTGCTGGCTGGGGTTAAATCACAACACTATAGGAATAAAAAATGAAAGGTCTACACTAAAAGCCTGTCTTGAATGAACTGTCAGAACGAAATTCCCTACAATATATTTCCTGTCACCTATTGTTCTAGCCAGCCAAAAGGTATACCCAGTAGCAGACACAGCTATGGTGCTTTTAAATGCATGACTCCCAAAACGGAAAGAATTTTATGCATGGCTGCCACTGCATCTGGCAGTGAGTCAAGGGCCTAAATTCCCTGGATAGAGCTAGGAAAGACTTACGTGTCTCAGAATAGGATCAAAAACAGTCAGTGTGCTGAATAAGCAGCTAGTAATTTAACACCAGAAACAAACTGCTGTAGAACTTCCACCTCAGTCTAGAATCTCGGGTGAATTTTGGACAATGGCCTCTTCTTTTTCAGCGCTTTAGGAATAAGCAGGATCTGCTTTTAAAACCTCTTACTGGAGATATTCTGCATTTTTATGGAGCAGATGCCAGAAGCATTTATGCAGGGATTTTTTACCTGGTCTCAGTGGTGTTTACAAAACATGAATTCCTGCTTACCAAGGGACTAGCCTGAGCACTCAAGTGCTGCCACTGTACTGAAAATACATCTTAGTCAAAAAACTATGAGAAAGAGGCAGAATCTGGAAATAAGGAATCTCTCAACCAAACAAGTGCCCTGGCCAGTATGCTTGTATTAAGATGCCTTTTAGGATTGCTATCCTTGCCTTAAGGATTCTTGAGTAGATCACTGTGCAGTGGCTCAGCTTCGACAAAGATAGAGACAGACATTGTTCTCTTCAAGCAGCAACCTTAGAGGTTAATAAACTTGTACAGAAAATATGAACTTGAATGTTCTTCTCTTTACTTCCCATCGCTTTCCATCAAAGCTATAGGAACATGTAGTCCTGAATGAACTTCTCACCCAGTAGAAACGTATGTACTTTTTATGTAAGGTATAAAAACTGTATATTAAGTACTGGACCATAATATTCTAGAATTCTGCAGAAAAGTGTCAAATGTCTTCATAGGAAAAATGTTTTTTCCCATCAGCTTCAGTTCTTTCCTAAGGTCCCTAGGGCCTAATTCAGCTGGGGTTAACATTCCACCAAAAGTTTGGCTTTTACTAGGGATCCATAGTAATTTATCCACAGTAATGAAAAAAAATTTAAAAAAGGACCACCTACTCACATCACTTATATTAGCCTTGGTGTCTAGTGTAGCTTCCTAGCTTTTTATTCATCCCTCCCATGAAGGACAGTACAATTTCATATGCCAGCTACAGTCCTTTGCCATCATCAATGTTGCTCTGATGCCTCCATATCATTTTTCCCTCCCTGCCTTTGACAAGCAAGAGATCAGTGAAAGCCCATTCAGTAGTTTCTGCATAGTTGCCCAAGTATGTTTAGAATTAAAGTTTTGCCAATTAATGGAAAAGCCACAATTTGTGGTTATTTGCAGAAGCCTCTATTTGTAGAAGTTGCTATTTGTAGAACTCACACTGTGTGCATTCTTCTGATCAGGAACTACAAATGCCAATCTACTTAAATGTGATGTTGCACATTAGCCATTTATATAACTACAATGCATGTCAGATAATTATAATATTCTTAACTTTTTCATGGAATAAATATGTGCAGTTACTAAAAAATTCGGTCTATGTGAAAAGATTTTTATTTTAAGCTTGTTTAGACCTTCCACAAAGTGCTGTGACATTATTTATGTAGTTTCTTTATATAGGATAAGATCTATCAGTTCCTGGAAACTTCCGCATGGTAGACACCTTACAGATATCATCAGTACGTCAGGCACTGAAATTATAAAGGCGTCCAGCAGACCTAAATAAAGTCTCTTTGGTGTAGATAATAGAAGCTAGAATAGAACTGTTGGAGCCAGATTTATGGAAGTTCTTCACAGAGGTGAATATACACTTTAAATATGTAATAAAATCTCCTTACAGATGGAGTATAAAACCTGCTGCTGGTGCAGTGACAGAGCAAAAAAGTTGCAGCTTTTGTCATCTGTTAGAGACAGCAATTGTGATCGGAATGGCATCACCAGCACTGTCACTATCAGCACTGCTGACAAATCTGTGGAACTGGAAGGAGACAAGAGAATATTCAGAGGGAGAAAGGGTATTTAAAAATTAACAAGACCTTTCACAGTTGAAAAAGGAAGTTTAATGCATATGATACTGAATGAAGGAAGCTCTTATGAAACAGAAAGGTTAAATTTAGTCTACAGCTCCATATTGGAATTTAAAAAATGAGGAGCACATGAGCATTCAGATGAGATGAAATATCACGATTTTAATGGGATTTTTTTCATGTACTTGTGTGGTTACAGCTGTGATGGTTTAAAGGTATAGCAATATAGGGTTTGGAGGAATAATTATGCATTTTGCTAGACCAAAGACTGGCTGAAAATAGCAAAAAAAGAGAAACCTTTCAGCCAGACAAGCCTTTCTTTGAGTTTTAAGATCTGATCTTTTAAGACAGGTTAATAAAGACAATATTACAGACATGAAAAGAACACATGGTGGAAAATTAAGTATGATCTTTGCAATAAATTACTAAATTTTCTTCGCATTTTTAATGTAAGATCCTCCTGCGTGCTGACAAATAACTTTATGCGCAGTGGCTAATATTTATGTACAAATGTCCTTCAGAAATTGGCTTACTGCAGAACTAGCTGGAGTGATCATTATTTTATTTCTGTGAAATAATACAAGGCTAATTTTTCCTAGAATCACAGAATCATAGAATGATTGAGGCTGGAAAGCACCTTAAAGATCATCTAGTTCCAAACTCCCTGCCATAGGTGGAAAAAACTTCTATTAGATCAGGTTCCTCAAAGCCCCATCCAGCTTGGTCTTGAGCATTTTCACGGAGGGCACATACACAACATCCTTGGGCAACCTGTTCAGTGCTTCACCACCCTCATGGTAAAGAATTTCTTCTTAATATTTGATCTAAATCTACTCTCAGTCTGAAAACTTTACTTTTCATCCTATCATTACACTCCCTGATAAAGAGTCCTCCCGATCTTTCCTGTAAGCCTCCTTTAAGTACCGAAAAGCTGCTTGAATATATTTTTTATTAAGCTTGTCATCTGCTTTTTGTATTTCGTTTTTTTTTTTGTCAGGTACACCCATCAGCAGCAGCTGTCAGTACAGAAGAGTCACAAACAGTGATACCAGGTATTTGGGAGCAAGAGCAGCTCTCAGCCATAGAGGATTTTGGAGCCTTGCTTTGCCCAGCAATGCACGTGTTGCAGTTTGGGATCCTTTGCCCTGACCTATTCAAGCCTTGTAGTACTTATAACATCCTTCATTAGCCATCATGCGATACCTTTCTAGAATTATGTTTGGCACTTGATATACGAGTAGTGCTATTCATACTTTTTCTTCTTTTGCCTCAAGGTCAAGATTCCTTTCAGCATTCCAGCTACTTTATGAACTCATAATCCGTCTGTCTAGCCACTTAACTACCTTTCCAAGATTTTATCTTGGTGCTTACCAGTGCACTGTTAGAATACATCATCAGGGTATCCATAAATAATGTATACATCCCTGTTCTTTCCTTAGTAATATGAGGGTAGATTTACATTTAAATTCATATAGGTGAAATTGCAGCTATGAAAGAAAAAAAAAGGTTATTACTTAAATAGTGTTCCATGGAGGGGAAGAATTTGCATTTAATTTTTCATTTAACTACTTCAGTTTTGCCCATATATGGGCAATTTTACAGATATTGACACATTGCCAAAACCAGAAATTTGTCTGTCTAAACAAATATAATGAAAGTTGTTAATTTATTCCTGGTTTGTCTTCAGCTGTGATTCTTTTTGCTGGTAATATTTTTGGCTTTGTCTTGGTACTGAATTTGCTTTTACAGATATTGATAGATTATTTTTATTTACAGCATTTACACATTTCATTGAATCATAGAATGTCTTAGTTTGGAAGGAACCCAACCTCTCTGCCATGGGCCGGCACGCCCTTAACAAGACCAAGTTGGTCAAGGTCTCATTCAGCCTGGCCTTGAAAACCTCCAAGGAGGGGATATTTACAACTTCACTTAGCAATATATTCTAGAGTCTCACCAACCTTGTACTGAAGAACTTCTTTCTAAGATCCAGTCTAAACTTATTCTCCTTCAGTTTAAAACCATTTCCCCTTGTCATAACATTGGACAATCTTGTAAGAAGTCCCTCTCCAGCCCTCCTGTAGATTCCTTTCAGGTATTGGAAGGTAGTTATTAAGTCACAACAGAGTCTTCTCTTCTCCAGGCTAAACAATCCCAGCTCCCTCAGCCTATCCTCATAGCAGAGGTGCTCTAGCCCCTAGATCATCTTTGTGACCCTCCTCTGGACTTGTTCCAATAAATCTATGTCCCTCTTATGGTGGGGACATCAGAACTGGATACAGTATTCCAAGTGGAGTCTCAAAAGAGCAGAGTAAAGGGGGAAAATCACCCATCTTGATCTGCTGGCCACACACCTCTTGATACATCCCAGGATGCAGTTGGCCTTCTGGGCTGCATGAGCGCACTGCCGGCTCATGTTGAGCTTCTCATCTATCAATCCCCCCAAGTTCTTCTCTTCAGAGCTGCTCTCAACCCAGTCTATATCCCAGCCTCAGACTGGCCTGACCTAGGTGCAGGACCTTGCACTTTTACTTGTTACACCTCTTGCAGTTTGCACTGATCCCTTTCTTTAGCCTGTCAAGGTCCCTCTGGATGGCATCCCTTCCCTTAAGCGAGTCCATGGCACCACACAGCTTGGTGTTGTTGGCAGACTTGCTGATGGTGCACTCAGTGCTGTCATTCATGTTGCTGACAAAGATACTGAACAGCACTGGACCCAGAACAGACCCCTGAGGAACTCCACTTGTCACTGATCATAGAATCATAGAATCATAGAATCATAAAAGGGCATAGGCTGGAAGGGACCTTAGAGATCATCTAATCCAACTTCCCTGTCATGGGCAGGGACCCCTCTCAACTAGATCAGGCTACTTAAGGCTCCGTCCAACTTGGCCTTGAACACCTCCAGGGAGGGGGCAGCCACAACATCTCTGGGCAATTTATTCCAAAGTCTTGCCACCCTCGTACTGAAGAATTTCTTCCTAAGGTCTAATCTAAATCTATTCTCCTTCAACTTAAACCCATTTCCCCTTGTCCTGTCAATGGACACTCTTGTAAAAAGTCTTTCCCCAGTCTTTCTGTAGGTTCCCTTCAGGTATTGGAAGGCAGCTATTAGGTCCCTTTGAAGTCTTCTCTTTTCAAGACTGAACAATCCCAGCTCCCACAACCTGTCCTCATAGCAGAGGTGCTCCAGCCCCTGGATCATCTTTGTGGCCCTCCTCTGAACATGCTCTAACAGATCCACGTCCGTCTTATGGTGGAGGCACCAGAACTGGATGCAGTATTTGAGGTGGGATCTCACAAGAGCAGAGTAAAGGGGGAGAGTCACCTCTCTTGACCTGATCTCCATGTGGATGTCAAGCCATTGACCACAACTCTCTGAGTGCAACCTCCTAGCCAGTTCCTTATCCACTGAGTTGTCCACTCCTCAAGTCCATGTCTCTCCATCTTAGAGACAAGGATGTCATGTGGGACAGTGTCGAATGCCTTGCACAAGTCCAGGTAGATGATGTCAGTTGCTCTTCCTGTATCAACTAGTGCTGTAACTCTGTTAGAGAAGGTCACGAAATTAGTCAGGCATGATTTGCCCTTAGTGAAGCCATGTTGGCTGTCACCAATCATCTCATTGTTTTTTATATGCCTTACTGTGGCTACCAGGAAGATCTGCTCCATGATTTTATCTGGCACAGAGGTGAAGCTGACTTGTCTGTAGTTTCCTGGGTTTTCTTTGCTTCCCTGTTTAAAAATAGGGGTTATGTTTCCCCTTTTCCAGTCTGCGGGAACTTCATCAGACTGCCATGGTTTCTGAAATACGATGGTTAGTGGCCTAGCGACTTCCCACCAGTTCCTTCAGGACCCATGGTTTTATCTCATCAGGTCCCATTTATGGCCAGAATGCACTAGTAGGCCTTTACTGCCCTGAGCAGCCTGAGCATTCCTGTGCTGCATTGTAGGTGTGTCTGTGTTCAACCTTGTCTCTGGCTATGCTCACTTACTGAACGACCTTCCTAGATGGACCCCATTCTTGACTCGTTATTGTGCCTGGGTGGGACTGTGGTAGACCAGATCTAGGCTATGGGAACAGTAAGATAGAGCCTGGGTGTCCTGCTCTTGCCCATGCTGGGGGCTCCTGGCTTGCCTATCCTTGTGGAGCAGCCCCACTCTTGCTTTTCCGTCACTCCTCTGTATGTTCTGATTCCTTCAGACAGTTTTCTGGATTATAAACTAATCAGAATACACACAAAAACCCCACAGTATAAACATTGAGTGGTTGAGTGTATGACAGAAAATTAAAAATAATACTCCACTAATTTCTTTATTAGTCATTTATTGGGAAGTAGAAAAAACGTACTGCAGCACCTTTATAATGAAGAAGTCACCTATGGTATTAATTTTAAAATAATTACTAAGATAAAAAGATTACCGCTTTTCTTACTCGTCTTTCCAGCAAGTAAATATCATAACAGATAGAGTGCTGATATAAACCTCAATAAAATAATAAGATAATAGTATCACTAAGCAACACAAAATTAAGTTAGGAGGTTGTTTGCAAATAATGAATTTAATCTCTGAGGATAGGACTAATTTTGTTTAACTTCATCTGTCTTCTCAGTCAAATGTTTTTATCTGCGTTGCAAAAGAGAGAAGGTGACACTTTCAAATGAATGAACCATCTGAACAGGTTGCCCGGGGAGGTTGTGCATGCTCCATCCCTGGAAGTGTTTAAGACCAGGCTGAATGAAACACTGAGCTACCTGATCTAGTGGGAGATGTCCCTGCCATGTCAGGGGAGTTGAAACTAGGTGATCTTTGAGGTCCCTTCCAGCCCAAATCATTCTATGATTCTACAATTTTATGATTTTAAACATTTGCTCTCAGATGAAAGGAAAAACATTATGAAAGTACCAGTTTTTCTCTAAAAAGTGTAGAGAGTCTAACCAACTAACTTAAATCCAAGTGTGTATCATGTAGATGTTTACATATGTTCAGGTAATAAATGAAATGCCAAAACGGAAACAAAAGGGAAGTTAAATAATTTCACTTTTTAAGGCATTTACTATTTATTACTGTGGCCTCTGTTCTTCCTTGACCAAATACATATGGACAACAAGAACACACCTTTATTTATTACCGTCATAGAATAAAGACTGGAGTACTCATTGATTTCCAGCAGAGATAACTAGGACCACCCTAGTACTACCTGATACTTAATTACCCCTAGGTACATGGAATTACATGACATACTGCAAATTAATTATATAAGTAAGGCTCCATTCAGTTTTTATAGAAACAGGTTCTGAGGTACAAATTTGAATGACTGATTCTTGTATATTGTGTGTGACTGAGTTTTATGAGACCTCCCAGATTCACCATATACAATGCCTAAGGATCAAATTTTGACATCCCAGTGAGAAGAAATTCTGATAGGAAAAGTGTTAGTAGTAATTTACATACACTAGGAAAATAAAATATGCTTCTGACTGACATAATCAGTGTTTCATTATGACTGAAAGCATCAAAAACATTTAAGCATCTGAATGCTTACTCATATAGTCAAACCTGAAGGGGTAGGAGACTCAAGATTGTGATTAGATGTCCTAGGTTCCTATATTTATGTGATTCTAAATATGCTTTAGATAGCTCATCCTAGCTTCAAAAAATTTAAATAGACAGCTGCCAAGAGTGGTTTTATACATCCTATACACAAAAGATCACTGATTTATTCCTATTAAAGCCATATTTCAAAATGTTGAACAGTTGCACTAATCTGATGCTTCAGGATTGTTCATTATCATAGTCTGTTATCAGCATATAATATGATTTTAATTACTTCCTTAGTTCAATTTTAAATTTGAATGGGCTGTATTATAAATTCTGATCAGAATGATGGCTGTTTTGATGAACTTGTTGATTTCCCCACATCACAATTTTCAGTGTTTGCCTTTGCACCACTTATGGGACTGTGTGTCCCATCTTTTGATGCTTTGGCTATACATGTTTTTTCATTAAGCACCTGATACTCTCCATTTGTGGTTCAGAGAAAGAAGGTGCCAGAACTGGGACCGTGACTTCCATGTGTTCTCAGAGCCAGGTGCCCAAGTTTTATGTTCATCAACTCTCAGATCCTGAAGTAATAGACCATACTTTTATGGTGTATGAAAAAGTAATTATTTGAAACAATCACCATTAGCATAGTGACCAAAGAGACATCCTGTCTCATATGACATCATGCTGGGCAATAAAAGCTGTGAGGAAGGAGGAGTTGGGGCGAGCATTTTTTATTAAAGCAGTTGAGTTCCAAAGCAACTGCTATGTGTACTGAGGCCCTACTTCCCGGAAGCGTCTGGACATCTCCTGCTGAGGGGAAGTGGAAGAGAATAATTCTTTCTTTTTTGTGTATGTAGGTTGTTTTTTTTCCCTTTGTTTCTGTTTGCAGCCTTTGCTTTTTGCTTTCTTTCTTTAAACTGCCTTTATCTTGACTCACATGTTTTTAACTTACGTGCTCCCCCTGTCCTCCTGGGGAAAAGTGGGGGGAGGTGTGAGAAAGCAGCTCAGTGAACACCTGGCACCCAACCAAGGTCAACCCACTACAGTTACTTAAAAACAGGACCAGTAATTTGGATTTATAATATACAAGATATTTTCTTAAGAAGAGATTAAAAATGAAACTGAACGTAGACACAGAAGGAAACTAAGATATGGTGACATTTTAATGGTAAAATTCAGTTTATCCAATCTATCCTTCATATGAGTTGTTAAGGATGTTTTAGGGCATGGAGATAGATATGCAGTGACCAGCATGAAAGGTGATGAATGAGTCAGAACGAAGTGATAAAATTTTCATTGACTCTTATGGTATGAGAATTTTGTTCTGATTTATTTTAAGTTTCCCAAAGTAACTATAAGATTCTGTGGCAAAATGTGCATTCATAAAATATGTTGATATTTAATGTTTGGGAAAAATGCATCTGTTAACATTTTGTGCAAAGCATTAGAAAAAAGTATTTCCCAATTAAAGTCAAAAGTTTTCAGAAGAAGTAAAGGAGACATCACAGACATTTTCCAGAGTGTAGAAATCTCAGCAGGTGGAAAATGTTTGTTTTGTAATTAACAGTGTAGGTCAATTGTTAAGGAATGTGATTATTTTTATTTTTTTCTAAAGCTTACAATTTTACTTCTATATTTCCATTTAAATTTTCTGCTGGGAATAAAGTATTCAAGGTCAAAAATGGTTAAAAATACAAGAATTTGTTTCGCATCAGGTGAATATATTTTTACTTTCTTCAGGCCAGTGATACTGTATGCCTGAAATACTCTCCTTTTTTATACTATGACCCATCCTATGTTTCTTCTTGTTCCCATTACCCTCCATTATTTGTTCTCCACACAAGTTGTTGCTTCATATCTACCAGCCTGTTTCAAAATATAAAATAACCTTATTCTAGTAGAGTATGAGAAAATGCCCAAAGACGGAATGTCAAAAATTCACAAATACTGATAAATGTTGTTAAAAGACAAAATTAAAAGTATCATTTTTCCTCAGCAGCTCCAGGCAAACAAGGAAAACTGAAACATATGTTTCTGTATCTTCTCTAAAATTAAGTATAGCTTTAATTTTTGAGGCTCATATAATTCCTTCCTACATTCGATGAATAACTATACACATCTTTTAAAGTTTTGATAGACAGTCATGGGCTTGAGGTTTGTTGGTTTTGTTTTTTCTTTTTAACCAGCATATTAGTCAATAGCAGCATTATTCTGATGTATCAATATTGGTTAAAAATATCTGCAATATTTGTTCAAAATGTAAAAGCTAATCTTTCCAGGAATATTTATATATATTTAAATAAAATGTTTTTATTTGTCTTCCATCATACTATGCTGGTGTCTATACCAAATTCTGAGTCTCAGCTTATAAAGGCTTCCACAACTGTAGTAGGTCTGCATTTCTCTACACTACATTGCCGCATTAGTGTCATAAATATTTGGATTTACATAAAATAACTACTTGTTACTGCTATCTGTACAAAATTGTGATCGTGCCACAAAAAGATAAGCGAAAGTAAATCAAACTAGCCACGGACACGTAGTCAATTTGAGAAACTGCTGTCACGGCTAAATCAAGTAAACCAAAGCTGATGAAAATCTTTTTCTGGTTTGAATACCAGTAGCTAATATCTACTGGCTTGCACTGAGTTTTTGTCAGATAACTCTCATTAAATTCAAATAAAATTGAATGGCTTAATTTCCATTCGGCTCTTTAAATATATATAAGGGTTAAAAGATTAGCTATGTATGTAACTAACTAAACACCCATAAGCTGATAACTTCTTCTGAACACCAATGCCATGTTATTCCTGAGAAAAGCCTCTTCTTATTAACCTTTTTTCTTTTTAGTATTCTCAAAAAAAAATATAATCCTTGAAAAAGAAATTTCACCTCGTTTCACAATCAGATAATGTAGATGTGATAAAGATTGTAGTCATAAGCTCCGAGACTGATTAATTTTCCTTGCGTTGATGATGGAAGGCAGCCAGGGAGTCCTGAGTGGATTGTTGAGAACAGTTGTCTTTAAAGGGAGTGGACTGAGTCTGGCTGAGGTGGAGTTAATTTTCCCCACAGCATCTCTCACAGTGCTATGTTTTGTAGTGGTAGCTAGAGGGCTGTTAACACAATAATGTTTTGGCTACTGCTAAACAGCGCTTGCACAACACGAAGGCTGTCTCTCCAACATTCCCACCAAAAGTAGGCTGGAGATGGGCAAGAACTTGAGAGGAGACATAGCCAGGACAACTGACCCAAACTGACCAAAGGGGCGTTCCATACCATATGATGCCAAATCAGATATAAAAGCTAAAAGAATGAAGGAAGAAGGAGGGGCATTCATTCTTTACATTTGTACTCCAGAGCAACCACTACATGTACTGAAGACCTGTTTTCCAAGAAGCAGCCAGACATATCCTGCCGATGGGAATTAGAGAACAATCTTTTTGTTTGCCTTTGCTTGCATGCTTGGCCTTTGCTTTTGCTTTATTAAACTGTCTTTGTCTTGACCTATGAGTCTTTTGTTATACTTTTCCTCTCCCTTGCCCATCTAAGAAGGGAGAGTGATAGAGTGGCTTTGGTGGGCACCTGGTCTTCAGCTAGGGCCAAACCACTGTGGAAAGAGACATAGGTATGTAAGTACTGGAAGGTCACTAGAAGGTCACCCTGGAGGCTTCTCTTCTCCAGGATGAACAGCCCCAACTCTCTCAGCCTAAGCAGGAGAAGTGTTCCAGCTCTCTGATCATTTTTGTGACCCTTATCTGGATCTGGAAGTAGTACTCCAAGTGGGGTCTCACAAGTGGAGTTGAGGAGAAGAATCACTTCCCTTGACCTGCTGGTCATGTTTCTTTTTATGCAGCCAGGGATGTAACTGGGTTTTTGGGCTGCGAGCGCAGATTGCTGGCTCATACCCAATTTTCCATCTAGCAGTACAGCCAGGTATTTCTCTACGAGGTTGTTCTTAATCCATTCATCTCCCAGTCTGTACTGATACTGGATGTTGCCCAAACCCAGGACCTTGTACTTGGCCTTGTTGAACTTCACAAGATTTACACAGGCACATCCCTCAGACCTGTCAAGATCACTCTGGACGATGTCCCTTCCCTCCAGTGTAACAATCACACCACTTGTATCATGTGCAAACTTGCAGAAAGTACAATAAAAAAATCATATAAAAATATAGAATAGAGTTATAATCCTATTTATATAGAAAAATACATAATAAAATTCAGATAAAATAGCATGTGTTTATTAAACTCTGTTATGAATAATTCTGTGCCTTTTTTTTTTTTGGAGATACTGTCTAATCTACAATCTTTTCTGACTTGGAATTTTATCATCAAAGCCAAGGATGTCTTTTCACTGATACTCTCTCAACTATGTCGTAGTAAATGTATCCTTATTATAGTTTTCTTAAAATTAAAGATATGGCCCTAGCCTCCACTTTTTTATTAATATAAATATCTCAGTAAGCTCAGCTGAGATTAGTTTAAAAGAGGGTTTATACTTTTATGTGACACTATAGTAGGAGGTTATTAAATAAGTATTTTCTCTCTTCCACCCCTTTTTAAATTTTTCTTCTTTTCTTGCTTCAGAATTCTATGCCACCCCCGAAAATAATTATTTTAAAAGGTAGTGTCCCACCGAAAGTAAAAATTATCACTGTTTAAAATGTTAAAATCAGAAAATACCTATAAGACTATCTATATAGCTAAACTTTGTCTTTTTATGCATAACTTTTTCATGTCCTAGACTTTTTGCTGGGAAAACAGCCCTTACTGATTTGCAATATACTCCATTTTTCTCAAGTACTTCAGCATTTCGAGACTGATAAATTTTGATCTCACATCTCAGCATTTGCAGAACAATGCTCTTAGCAGGAGCTAGAAAGACTCTATTCATAGCCGCAAGCTGCATGGCCAATCACTTCACTTTGTGTTGATACCTTTTGTTTTTCTTGTTTTAAACCCATATAAGGCTTCCTTTGACTTAATTTTTTGCCTCCAGGGAGACAGAAGTATAGAACTGAGAAAAAAAGGCCACAGATAATACTCATTAAAATTTCATAGGCACTTTCCCAGCTCTTCACAAGCCACTTTTATAAGCATGAACAAGAAAATTCTAAACAAGGAGAGTCTTCAGCTCTTCTGTAATTTCTCCATATAGTAGCATAAGAAAGCCTAGACTTCACAGTATTGAAATATTTTTATATTAAAAATATAGGGAGGGTTTTTCATTGTAAGAATGAAACAGAGCACTGAAAGTTGTAAAATCATCAAATATAAGAAAAGATTCAGAAACCAGATAAAACAAACCACTTTTTAACAGAGTGATTTTAATATGTTAAACATCATGAAGCCATTGGGGTAATATTTTATTTTAATAGCTATACTTTACATTTTAAAATAGTACCAAATTTTGATATGAGAGTACATAATGAAATGGAAAACTAATTTATTTTTTCAAATTGCAGTTATACCATGTTAAATGAATAAAAGGTATTTAAAAAAATTTAAAAATTGGGAAAGGCTCTCCTAAGTGTTCTCTGTATGCCTGTAGAACACACAGAAGGAAACATTAAGATTGATTGAGATGCTAAAGCTATGAAGTTATCCACTCTGTAAATGGAGGGGCATGTGTTCTTTGCAAAAATAAAAAGAAGTATCTGTTTACTTTGATTAACGTACCTTTCCCTCAGACACTCAGTCACATCCTATTGCTGAGCAAGATATATACACGATTAATTCTTAAAAAGTTAAAGACAATAACTTTGGGCTTCTTAAAATTCCCAGTGAACCTAAGATACAAGCCTAGAAGGAATACTTCCAGACATTGCTGTAAGCCTAGCTGAGATAAAGAAAGCAGAACTACATCAACTATGTAAAATAAGAAAATGGTACAAGTCATTAAACAGCTGTGATAGAACTAAACCAAGAAATATCTTGTAACACTGCTACTTATATGCTGTTCAGCCTCAATTTCTATGTAAATTATAAGAAACCTGCATGAGGTAGTTACAGATGTGGAAACACGCATCATTGGAGAGTCTGTGAGGATTCAAAATTATAATAATATACCAAATGGGTTTCAACCTCCAAAATGCTTCAGTTATTGGACTATAAAACCTACCACAACTAAATCCCTGTCAGTATGACCATCTTAAAAGAAATATGTTGTACGATCACAATATTCCTAGATACACTAAAACAATCCTTTCAGACAGTATTCATATACTAGGTTTTGTATGCTGTTGCTCATAAGCAAGTCGTGAGTAGCTCTTAAGTTACTGTTTGTTGTTACATCAACCTCCAAAAGGAATGAAAAAGAGATCTTTACTCAGTTACTTTTTTTTTTTCAGTGATCTCATGCTCCAACTTGTGCATCCTTTAATTTATTTTTCATAGAACCATGGAATAATAGAACAGTTTGAATTGGAAGTGGCCATAAAGACTGTCTTATTCCAACAGTTCTGCCATGGGCAGGGACAATTTCGACTAGACCCGGTTGCTCAGAACCCCATCCGATCTGGTCTTGAACACTTCTAGGGAAGAAGCATCCACAACTTCTCTGGCCAACCTGTTCCAGTGCTTCACTACCCTCACAGGAAATAATTTCTTCCTTATACCTATCTGCTCTCTTCCAGTTTCAAACTGTTGCCCCTTGTCTTATCACTACACTCCTGATAAAGAGCCTCTCCCTTTCTTTCTTGGAATCCCTCTTTAAGTACTGGAAGGCCACTCTGAGGTTTCCCTGGAGCTTTCTATTCTCCAGGCTGAACAGCCTCAACTCTTTCAGCCTATCTTTACAGGGGAGATGCTCCAGATCCCTGATAGTCTATGAAGAAGCCTCTTCTGCACCTGCTCGAGCTGGTCCATGCCTTTGTAACACTGGGTGCCACAGAGCTGAACACAGCACTGCAGGTGGGATCTCAAGAGAGCAGAGTTGAGGGGCAGAATCACCTCCCTTGACCTGCTGGCCATGCTTCTTTTGATGCAGCCCAGGATGAGATTTGCTTTCTGGGTGAATTTCTTGATTGGCTGCTTTTTATGTAAGTTATCTAACTTGTATGAACAAGAGTATATGGAAAAAAAAGAAAAGCGACTCCTCTACATGACTTGAGGACATAAGTGAAACAATTTTTTCAGAGATTTAATTTTACTATCTTGTGAAGTATTCTGACTAAAAGTGCAGAGACTCCAGATAGAGGTAATTCATATTTAGTGCCAAAAAGAGAATGAAAATAGTTTAAAAATGTAGGAAGGATAGAAGGCATGAAAAATCAACAGTTGTGATTTTTAATGCAACCCATAATCAAAGAAATATCCAGAAGTAAAGAAAGCCACAAATAAAGGATTAAGAAAAGTCAGGAGTGAAAACAAAGATACTGACAGGGATTATGAATATACTGCTCTCAAGATAATAAATCATAAACCATTTCTGCTAAAATTGTTTTTAGGATTTTGTGCTACATTTGGAATTGCTCTAAATTTTATTGTGATCTGTATTATTTAGAACTGCAGCTTTTACATTTCATCTTCCATACTATTTTCCATATTGACATCCCTGTAACCATCGCCACCCTATTGAGTTACACTGTGAACTGGTGTGCTTTGTTCTTTCAGTAATAACAATTTCAGAGATGTTATGAATTATGCTTCACTAAACCAACAGATAAAAAGAATTTCATGGTTTCCTGTAGCCCAGCAATGACCAAAAGAATGTTGCCATTATTTTTTCTAGCTATCATTAAAAATTTCTTACTTTCTTTTTAAATAAACATTTTTTTTTTTCCTGGAAAATATGCAAAATAGAACTGGGTCATATCTCTAATGGGCTGAACTTGTCTGGCCACTTTGTGCCCACTAAGCTGCTCCCCTTTCTCAACAGAATACAAAAAGAAAATACAACAAAAAACACATAGAAATAGATAAGGACAGGAAGAACACTTACCAATTACCCTCACAGGCAAACCAGACTCAACCTGGGGAAAACAGTTTATTTTATTACCAGTTAAATAGAGTAGTATAATGAGAAATAACAAATCCAAAATCACCTTTCCCTTCCCCTTCCCCCCTTCTCAGGCTCAACTTCACTCCCACATCTTCTATTTCCTCTTTTTAATTGATGTGGAGGGGATGGGGAACAGGGATTGTGATCAGTCCATAAAACGTCTCTGTCATTCCTTCCTTCTCCATCTCTTCTCCTTCTTTTCTGCTTCTCCAGCATAGGGTCTGTTATAGAAGGCATATAGAATTTGTTCATCAAATTTTATGCTGTGCTAGAAATGAAGTTGTTTAGGCTACAATATCCTGTTAAGCAAACATAATCTTCCCCAGCACCAAGGTCAGGCTTGTACACAGGGGGAGCTGTCTAGCGCCAGCTGCACAAAGAACAAAGACTAGCAGGATGGACTCACTATAAGAGTATATAAAAACAAAAAATAATTGACAAGAACCTAGTGATAAAGGACCATCTGGTGATGAAAGGCCCCTGTGGAATTCGAGGACAAAGATATCTTACGAAATGTGCTGCGAGCAACAAGTTTTTGAACCAAGGCAAAAGTTTATCGTGAGGAAGACCTACAGCCTTCCTACTTGAAGACCCCTGCCCAAGACCACCAGGAGGCACTGCGCAGGTGTCAAGAGGAGGAGCAGCCGACCAGCATCTAATGAATATGTAACTTTCTTTGCATATAACCAAGGTATCTGCCCGTGCACGGGTGCAGCTGTGGTATGAGCACTCCTGGTGAGAGCTGCTCCCCGCTGCCCAGCGCTGTTTTGCTTACTCAGCCGCTTGCTAAATTTAATAAATTTTATTAATCACTTAAATTCTAAATTGGCTCCTGGGTTTTATTCCCACAATTTATAACAGGGTCCCTCCCACAGGATACAGTTCTTCATGAAATTTTCCAGTTTGGGTCCTTCTCATGGGTCTTCCCAAGAACTCCCATGCAGTTCTTCAGGGATAGCTCCAGCATGAGTCCCTTCTGTAGGGTACAGTCCTTCAGGAGCAGACTGATCCAGTATTGGTTCCCCATGGGGTCACAGTTCCTTCCAGAAGTAGACTTCTCTCCATAGACCACAATTCTTGCAAGGTCCTCCATGAGCTACAGGACAGATATCTGTTCCCTCATGGAGAGGATGACCTGCATTATCATGGTCCTCTCAACAGATTCTGGTGCCTGGAGCACGACCTCCCCCTCCTTATTCAATGATCTTGGTGTGTTGTGACGCCACAACTTCTCTGGGAAATCTGTTCCCGTGTTTGACCACTCTTTTGTTAAAAAAAAGTTTCCTAATACCTATTTGTAATTGTCTGTGTTTCAACAGGTGTTTATTGCCTCTTATTACTTTGGACTCTTGAGAAAAGCCTCACTTCATCTTCTTTGTAGCGTTCTATAAGATTGCTGTAGACAATAATAGGCAATGGTAAGGTCCCTTCTGTTTTCCAGGTTGAGCAGACATAGTTCCTTCTGCCTCTTTGTATGTCATTGTTAGGTTATATTGATCTTCATAATGCCAATTCTAACAAAATATGGGAAAACTTTTATATGACACCCAGTATTCTTTTTATTAAATTTCATAGGCCCTTCATTGTATGTTGTTAAGCAGATTAATATTATCTTTCTGATTTCAGAATGATCCTTTAATTAACATTTGTATTCAGAATTGTTCTATCATTACCAAATTAATTAATGAGTAAAAATTTGGTATACCAGTTATATCTTCAATGGAATGTAAAAGTAAGACAGTAACTGGTAATTAGTTAATGTAGATTTTGCACTCTTTCAGTAAGTTCTCAAACTAATTTTACTATTTGGTTGTTGTGAAAAAGCATTGAAAGCATTGTTTCATACCTAGGTATTTGATCTGTTTTCGATTTATGAATCATAGAATCATAGAACGGCCTAGGCTGGAAGGGACCTTAGAGATCATTTTAATCCAGCCTCCCTGTCACCAAGGACATCACTTGTCGACTAAATCAGGCAACACAAGGGGACCGAACAGGAATCGAACTCGCGACCTTGGCGTTGTTAGCACCACGCTCAGCTGACTGAGCTAACCAGGACTGTATCAACTGACTGCACTCAAACATTCAAGTATATTTGAGAGACTAGTTCTCTAATCTTGATTTTTTAAAATGTAAAGCCCTCATGTCAGATACTAAGAATTAACATAATGATATTGACCACTGAGACAGAATAAAGGTAGTCAGCCACCTGTCCATCTACTGGTTCTCACATTTTCTGGCAGCCTTTATCTTTCATTCAAATGTTATTTCTGTTATTTTGACAAATTTTCCAACATGAACAACTAGGATGATACAGTTTGGTAGAAACCCATCAACTTCAAGAGAAATTCTTAGAAAAACATTGTATTTTAAATGCATTCTTTTAAATATGACCTACGATAAGATTATCTTGCTTTTTGCATGCATTTCAGAACCTTGTTTTTCTGTGTAAGAATTTGCAAGATCCTCTGAAAAGTGAAGTAAGTGGAAAAGAGAGAGATACAGAAGAGTATGCAAACAGGGTAAACAAATAGACAAGATATTCTTGACATATTTGATAGTGCTATTTCTGTATTAGTCTCAAACCTACATTCAGTGTCAGAGAATGCATGCATACCCTTTACTTGGCAATTTGGCTGCTGAACTTCTGAGCTAGGTCAAAGATGGAGGAGACATGGCAGGTGACCCTTTCCCGCTAGGTTCTGCAACAGTGCTGCTGGGCAGGTGGGGCCAAGCCTGACCCTACCACAGGCTCGTCCTTGTTCCTCAGGAGGAGCTTTTGGCTGGGCTCTACCATGGGCCCAGCCTGAGCTGCAGCCCCACCACATTCCAGAGAGCCCATGAGCCAACATGTGCACCTGCCCCTGTCCCCAAGGATACGTCCAATGCCCAGGGCTAGGGCTTCCCCAGGGTCCCTCCAGCTGCCCTGCTTCTGGTCAGGGTGGTGGGATGTGTCCTGGCTGCCAGATCCTGCCATAATGGACTCCAGGGAAGCCCCCAGCCTGAGGGAGCTGCTGGTCCCCACTGCGCCCTGACTGCTCACAGTGAGTCAGCTTTCACTGAGGTAAACTAACGAGGTTGGAGAAAATGATGTTTTGTCTGAAGGGCCCTCTAAAAGATGAGAATAAAATAATTTGTGGGTTGTTATGATGGGATCTGTGACCATTAACTCCTCCTTCACTAGGATCGCAAAGAATGGAACTCTAGGGGGAAAAAAATCATTTAAAGATCAGCAAGTTATCCATTGTGTACAAAAGTTAAATACTACATCTCAAAGTGTCAAATAGAGTGTTACACCTTTAGCCAAAATTTGGCAGCTGTGGAGCAGTGAGAAATGTGGTGTAGAAGTCACTTTTCCACATTGAGAAAAGAGTGTTCAGTAGCACTAAAAAAAAACAAAAAAAACCCCCACATCAGTTCAAGAAAAATTAATATAAGTCAAGTAGAAATGAAAATATTAACATTATAGTGTATCCTCCCTCATGTACATACAGAAAAAATAGGTTGCAAATAAGTGTTTGAACATTTGTGAGCGGTAATTTTTATAATTACACTATACACTCCACTGAGCAGCCACTCCTCCTAGCATGAGTGCAAGGTTTACAGCACAGCCTCTAATTATTGCTTGAAAGAATTTTATCTCTAAAAGGTCAAAGTCAGGACTACATGGTAGAAAAGATTGTTCCTTTTTTTTTTTTTATTAGTAAATTATAGTAAAGTTGGCATGAGAACAAAACATTTAAACTTTTGCTCTGAAAAATAAAATAAAACAAGCTGAAGAATGAAGGAATAAATGGAAGACCTGAGAGGGAGAATGAAACATTAGAATAAATATTAGATTATAAGAACGCCTTTTAATAGCATTGGTTCATTGGCTTTGTAAAATTGCTGATTTACTATCTTTTGTAAAATCATGCACATGAGAATTAGCTTTCCAGGAATCAATGCATTTACAGTAACATTAGCTCAATGGAAAGTGATCATCAAAGTCAATAATTTCCTTTGGTCTTCAAATATACATTACAAAGAAAACTTCAGCATCATTTCTCTTTAAGAAGCGTAGACTTTTCACTTGCAATTTACTGGTTCACTTTTGCAGTCCTGTGTGCAACTGTCTGCCTGACATATTTCCACTCTGGAACTTAGATTTCCAAATCTTACAATTAATATCTTTAGCAATAAGGGTAAAAAAAAAATAAATATAGAAAGATATTATATATGCTATCCTGTAAAGAAATACTTTTACCAGACAAATGTAATAGCAATGCATACAGTCCACCAGGATTGATATTTGATTAAACATTTTTGAAAGTACAGAGAAAATGTCAAAAAGTATTTATGATATTATTTACTGCTACTTATTTTCAGTTCCAAACCTATCCCCCAACATATTAAACATAGTAATTAAATTTCTAACCATCTAAGTGCAGGGAGAGGGCAGTGAAATATGTAGAGAACTTGGCAATTAATGGAACTGCAAAAGTTAGGTGAAGAATAAAAATCCGAATACTGTGTCATTAAACAGTTCAGATTAGCTGTTACTCAAAGTTCAGTGGTACACTGTCAGTCAAAGAGCACCCCCTTTTCTTTTTTAAATTTCTTTAGCAAATGCCAACAGGTTCTATCACTTGTAACAAAGCAGCATAAGTGTTAAATTTCTCTATTATACTCTGCTGAAATGAATTCAAGACCTGCACATATGTGCTAATGTCTGGCTTATTATATGATTTATAATATAGATAAGAGAAAAAAACCTCAGGAATAAGCTCTGAAACTTTTTAAAAATGGTGATATTGTACAAGCTGGTGATTTCAAAAAACTTCATTGTTCTTTAACCAAAAGTTAAACAAATCTCAGCTTTATGAAAAATAATAATTATAAATCCTGATTGAGGAAAATTATTCCATTGGATATCTAAGTTGAAAATAAACCACCAATTCAAAGACTAAAATTACATCCTACTTCTGTTTTACTTCTTGAATAGTGCTTCTTTGATACTCTACATAGGTCATTTTCAGCTATGGCTGGTGAAATAGCCTAAGTCCGTATCTCAAAGAGTGAACACATTGACTCAGAAATGTTTCATCAGAAGATATACTAAATATTAACAATGATGTGGCAATCTGCACTACAATATCGAGCTAAGAAATCCCAACTTTCAGACCATGTATAAATGTATTCAGTCACTTTTGTGAGATAAGTGGTAAATTATTCCACCCTAGATCCTCCAATCTGCTTAGTCACTCACTCTCCTTAAGCTGCAGAGGAGTTGACACTACCTTTCCCATCTTTGAAATGAAGAAAATGAAAACAATAAAGTTCTGTGCTACAGGAGAAATGGTTACAAAGATAGTCATCAAAATGATGGTGAGTGATTTAGAAACTTTTAAAAAATGCCTGGGTAACAACTAAAACATAAACGTTTTACCTTTCTCACTTCTCTGTCTTTCTCTAAGTAATCGTGTCCTCTAACACATGTACTACAACCAACTAACTAAAACAGATTAAGCCTTTCAGCTGATGTGATGAATCTTATCAAAAATTAGGACCTAAACAAAAGTAGTTGAATATGTTCCTCTGAAAGTTAGTTCACTTTGTTAATGTTTTCCCTGAAAGTTAATTGCCTTCGTTTTTCTTTCCTAGAAGATCAAGGAGAAATTTCTTCATCAAAAGGGTTGTCAAGTGCTGAAAACACCTGCCCAGGGAACTAGTTGAATCTCCGTCCCTGGAGCTATTGAAAGGATGTGTAGATGTGGTGCTTAGGGTAGTGATTTAGCAGTGGGCTTGCACTAAAGGATCTTAAGGATCTATTCCAACCTAAATGATTTTCTCATTCAGACTTATTATTTTAACTATCCACCTTCTTCTGCTTTCTCCTTTCTGTTCCCTTTCTTTTTCTACTTACCAGAATTTTATCCTTTTCTTCTGTCACTCTTTAAAACACTCCTGTGGTATAATTTACAATTTTATTCCTTTTTAACCACTGTCTTTAATTCACCCTACCAGTTTATGTGTTCATTAGTGAAAATAGGTCAAAAATCAGAAATTAATTTTTAGATATCTCTTTTCCATTTCTCAACAAGCTTTTTCAGTGCGTTATACCAAATGCACCAGATGGCTGTAACTAGAGTCCTTTTTTTTCCTCCTCAGTTCTTCTCCAGGGTCTAGGGTTTTTTTCCATCTCAATATGCAGTTAAATTATTTTCTGTTTCTGCTGAAGAGTCAGTAAATTAAAATATTTCAATTTCTATGCTGAAAACTAAGATCTCAATAATGTAGGGAAGACTGTCATCTGTTTTCACACCCTGAAGCTCTGCAAAACTATGAAAAACAGCAGAAGTGTTGTAGCTGTCCACTTTATTTGCTTCATAATTTTCTCAGGAAACGGGAATCATTAATAATAAAGTGCAGAGTTATCATTTGAAGACTAAGGCAGCATAATAGATAACAAGCTCACCTGGAAAATAGTTCAAAACTGTATGAGATTATAGTTTATTTCCCAGAAATTTAATATAAAGAGATTTTTTTTTTGCACAGGAATTTGAAACTGCAAACAGATTTAATGAAACATGTTTTAGTTCCAATTCTGAGAACTTATATACTGATTTTAATAATAAATAAGAAGTTAATCAAATAAGTTCTAAAAACACCTATTTTAAAAAAATAATAGATGTAATGTATTATGGAAAAGTGCTACAGAAGTTAATGATTACTTACTTGCATATTTTCTTAAATAAGCAATAATTGTTTTCATCAGTAACACTTCAGTCTTCATTATATTAACACTGAATGTTAACTCTCCCGAGAGAAGAAAACATATTTCTAACTGCAAATTGTAAGACTAACAGAATCCAAGAACTTTGTTAATTAAAAATATTTTTTTCCACCTTGTCAATTACAAAAGCAAGCATAAAGCACCCTTGGAGGGCGCAAAAGAGAAGAGAATAGGATCAGTAAGCTTTGAGTATTCACAATAATATTAGTCTGAGTAATGTTATTTACAAAACTTGGACAAAATCTGGAGAGCTTCTACCTTCATTTTATCTTTCCAATCCTGTTTCCAAATAGTCCTATAAAAAATGTTCCAGATTTGGATCAAAATTAAACACATGCAAGTAAATATGCATATAATACACTAGCAAAATTGAACCACAGATTCAGTCATAAAAATATTTATATAATTAACTCTTGCTAAATAACCTGGTCTTTACATTAAAGTCAGTGATAAAAGAAAAACACTGATTTATATAGCACATCAAGAAAAACCACTAAAGTTTAAGTTAAGGAAAAACCTCATGGTGTTTATATCTCCAGACATATGGGCTTGTTTTAAAAAGCACATATAAAGTTAGACATATATCTAGCATGAAATTGTTCTATCTTTGTATAACACACTTGGACCGTAATCATGAAGATAAAGTTTGAATCTGTATTCTAAAGATGAGTTATCTAAAAAATGTAATTATGGTAATATAAAGAGAAGACCTAGAAGATGTCACCTGTTCACAAAATATGCTTTAAGGATGAGGGGTGAGGACATTACTATCATTATTATTTTTTAGCTATGACTGAGTGCTTAGTGATAGATAAACTTTTAACATAGCTCTGGATCAAAAGAAGTGAGAATGTTGACTGGCTCATAAGCAAAATCTTTTTGAATAGAGAGTCTACATGAGGTAATCCTGTGTCAAATGATAATGCTCAGCATTAACATCGTGCTTACATTTCCCACCTATGCTGTATTCAGAATTATGCTATAGGTAAAAGGGTACTGCCTTTTAAGTTCCTATCCAGGAACTTATTGTTAATCTTATTAATACCTGAGCAATCAACAAACAACTTATTAAAATATGACAATATGGTTATAATTAGCCCTATCACAATGATACTAGTGGTCTAAATTATAGAATTAGTGAACTAATGTCCCCTTCAGTCAAGCTTGTTACTGTCATACATGAGCAACCCCTTTCCTATATGTACCTTTCTTTTCTCTGGTGCTATACTCAATCATTTACTGCCTGTCCAAGTCCTGAGGTTGATGGTACCCGCATTACTCATGATGGATAAAAAGGGTTGCAAAGAGCTGGCAATGCCAGAGGTTCTTCACTGGGAGAATACAGGTTTGATAGAGAAGGATTCCTCTGTCTTCCAATTGCTTCAGGTTACTTTCATGTTTGCTAATACAGACTGTTTACTTGCTCTTTCTTCACTGATCCCCGACATAGAATTCTTAATTTTTTCTCATATATGATATTCAAGAAGATAACCAAAACCCTGAGATAGTCAATTGCTACTTGACCATTAAACAGTTGTTATGACAGCTTAAACAACGTAAAGTCAGTTTAGGCTGATGAAAGTCTAGACAATTCTTCAGGTGTCAATGGTGCAAAAGACTCTATCTTCTATTTTTCATGGAAATGACATATTTCTTGGGCAATAGGACTACAATGTCAAATATCAATTAATTCTTTAAAATGTCCTTTTTTGTTCATCAGTAAACATTGTGGAAAAAAGAAAATGCACTACTAGATAACCTACATACAGAAGTTCTTCTAAGTGATGTCCAATGATAGGACACAGGGCAGCAGGTGGAAGCTGGAACATACGAGGTTCCATGTAAACACAAGGAAAAACTTTTTCCTCGTGAGGGTGACAGAGCACGGGCACAGGCTGCCCAGGGTGGTTGTGGAGTCTCCTTCTCTGGAGAATTTCAAAACCCATCTGGACGTGTTCCTGTGTGACCTACTTTAGGTGATCCTGCTTTGGCAGGGGGGTTGGACTAGACCTTTCAAGGTCCCTTCCAACTCCTAACATTCTGTGATTCTGTGATTGATTCTGGGATTCTGTGCTCTTAGTATTTTGTGCATTACTTTTTACACAGGCACTAAAACAAAGAGGCCTCATTTATATCATTATTTAGAGTTGATCTGGTGAATTAAGGTCATGGCAAGTGTTTAGAAATGAAACCTAGTTTTATCAAACTTGAACTTCCTCACAGCTGCCCCTGAAATTTTCAGGTTTCTGGTGACAGATTCCTGTGAGAAGTAGAACTGAAGTTTTTTGTCAGCCTTGCAATGATGGGATCATATTTTTAGATATGTCTTATCAATCCTATCTCATCTTCCATGTCTTTTAATACATGGACTACAGTAAGAAATTAAACATTAGGGATAACAATCTATCGTTCTCTGTGCACAGAAAAATTATTGAGGAAAATGGTAGTTTTATGCTGGCATCTAATAAATGATCCTTTAGAACTGAATTACACTTTATATTGAGTCTCTTTCTTTTAGCATCACAGTTTCAGTGCCATGGTTGTAATTAGCCTTCTTTTCACTGCTGACAAATTATAGACCATATAAAATCTGATCTATCTGATTAGATAAAAAATATCCTACATCATTTAAGAGTAAAACTTTTTACTCACAATTTTGTATAATTATATTTTCATGATTGACCTCAAGAAAATAAGTTTAACTCATTTCCAGGTTAAAGTTGTCCTGAGAATATCAGGAATTCAAGAATAATCAGTTTTATGTGTTTAAAATATTCTAGATTTATTTTTGCAATATCCTCAGGATTTTTGACCTCAATTTTTTTTTGTCATGAGTAAATATTTGTCCCATGGTTTTATTTATCTGGATAATTAAGAAAAGATGAAATACTGTTGATTCAGTATTGGGTTATATATATTTGTATGAGTCAGCAGTGATTATTTCAGAGTGGAGCAAAATTGATATATATAAATAGCTAACTTAAGACTGAATCTGAGTGCAATAAATCTGTTACATGCAAATCACTAGTCCTGTATTCACAATAAGTTTAGTTTTGTGTTATTTTTTAATAAATATTGTAGAAGAAAAAAGTTATTACATGCAATAACAATCCACAGATGTGTATTATAATCAGTGGAGCATATAGGCAACAAATCTTTCTATAAAAAATAAGATACAGTGTATAAATATATTACTAAAATAGTATAAGATCATGCAATTAAAGCATCAGCTTAATATTGTCTGTATTAGAATCATAGAATGTTTGGGGTTGGAAGGGACCTCTAGAGATCATCTAGTCCAATGCTCCTGCCGGAGCAGGATCCCCTAGGCCAGCCACACAGGAACATATCCAGGCAGGTCTCTCCAGAGAAGGAGACTCCACAACCTCTCTGGGCAGCCTGTTCCAGGGCTCTGACACCCTCACAGTAAAGAAGTTTCTCCTCATGTTGAGGTGCAACTTCCCATGTTCTAACTTAAATCCATTACTGGTTGTTCTATTACTGGGCACCACTGAAAAGAGATTGTCTCCTTCCCCTTAACACTTACCACTAAGATATTTCTATATGTTCATAGGATCCCCTCTCAGCTGTCTCCTTTCAAGGCTAAACAGCCCCAGTTCTCTCAGTCTCTCTCTTCATAGGAGAGATGTTCAAGTCTCTTAATCATCCTTATAGCTCTCCGTCAGACTCTCTCCGGTAGGTTCCTGTCTCTCTTGAATTGGGAAGCCCAAAACTGGACACAGTATTCCAGGTGTGGTCTCAGCAGGGCAGAGTAGAGGGGGAGGAGAACTTCCCTAGACCTGCTGGACACATTTTCTTAATGCACCCCAGGATCCCATTGGCCCTCTTGGCCCCAAGGGCACATTGCTGTCCCATGGACAGCTTACTATCCGCTAGGACTCCAAGGTCTTTCTCCATGTGGCTGGTTTTCCGTAGGGCATCCCCTAATCTGTACTGGTGCCTGGTGTTGCTCCTTCCCAGATGCAGCAGTCTACACTTGTCCTTATTGAACTTCATTAGGTTCCATGCATTTTTATAAGAACTGACCCCTCTTTTCTAAAACCGATGGTATTTTAATTCAACCATAAATCAGCAAGTAAGAAACACTAGTTTTTCCATTTTTGTCTTCACTGTTTGTCATGCTTAACAATCTTGAAAGGGTAGTACTAAAATAAGAGACTGAAAATTGCTTCATGAAGCAAGAATGAGAAAATACCTTCACCTGTTACTGGACTTTGAACATTTATAGGTTAAAATTCTACATAGTGTATTGGATAATATATAAGAATAGTGAGATTTAATCCACTTAATTCAATTACATATCTGTCCAGTCAATGAAAAGATTAAAATGTCTTTGAATGTCTTCAGAATTGGACTATATATGGAACTTAAGCAATCATATAGGTGTTTTATAAATAATTTCTAAATTTCTGAAAATAAAAACTACAAACATAGGAAATCTCTGCCCTGATTTACAACTACTAGTTCACTAGCACCAAGATTTAGTGCTGAACTTAATGCTTTACCACTGTGTTAACATATTGCCCCTGCTTTCAGATGATGCTTGTACTAGAAGATCTCCTGAAGTCCCTTCCAAACCAAATTATTCTATGAGCCTGTAATTTTACTGTACAGACTAAGACTAACATTATAGGTGCCTAAACTCTCATTATAGCCCACAAAATCCAATCATTGTAGCCACTGGAGTCTGAAAGCTACTTACCTTAATCTAAATTAGGTAACTACATTTGGTCAAACAGTTCCTTGAACTCCACTGACTATATTGACTTTCATCTCTTCTGATCATATCAGGCAGATGAGACTTCCAGTTCCGATATAGATCTAGACTTATGCATCTGCATGTGGAAGTGAAACCCAACAGCCTATATTAATGATAATGAATATTTTAGAAATTCTATGATAATGAATATTTGAGATATTTGCAGAATGCAAGGGTTATCAGGACCTATCTTGATTCTTTATGCGATTAAAGACTTGGTTCCACACCCATTACAAGGCATCCAGTGGTACAACAACAGGCAGGAGAACCCCAATGTTTTAGTCAAGGCACCTGAGCTCCGAGGCCCCTTGGCTTCAGGAGCCGGAGGCCACCCCACACAAGCAGTCAATGAGGGTAGCTCTCTGGGGCACCTCACAGATTGTGGGGAGGTTACTACCCAGGGTTAGGTGGCTTGTCATGCAGTGTCAGGGAATGTCATTGGGAGATGATTATAAACAACAAGTGAAGCTGTGCAGGGAGAAAATTAGAGAGGCAAAAGCCCACCTAGAGCTAAACATGGCACTGTGGTGAAGAATAACATGAAAAGTTTCTATAAATACATTAACAGTAAGAGGAGGTCTAGGGAGAATCTCCATCCTTTGTTGGATGCAGAGGGAAGAACAGTGACCACTGATATAGAAAAAGCTGAGGTGCTTAATGCCTTCTTTGCCTCAATCTTTAACAGGAAGACCAGCTGTTCTCTGGGCACACAGACCT
>NW_009727609.1:32508-57197 GCF_000703405.1 Apaloderma vittatum | reverse complement strand
ATTAAATCTTAAATTCAATAAATGTGAATACTTCTTGAAATGTTATTTATTTTGTTATTTGTATCTCTGATTCAGATTGCTTTACTCTTTATATAGCAGTGAATGAGGATCTTCACATGCATTAATGCAATTCAGCACTATTTTTCATAGTGGCTTTTATATCATATACTCTAAAACTATCAATTTTCTGAATTATAGGCTGTGTGACATTGAACAATGCATAGTAAAGAAAACTTGTTTTATTTTGGGAATAGATCATTTATGACATTTTGGGATGAAAAGGTAGTTGCAGTGAGTTGACGTTGGCTGGATGCTAGGTGCCCACCAAAGCCACTTTGTCACCTCCTCTTCATCACAACAGGGCAGAGAAAATGTAACGAAAGACTCATGGGTCAAGATAAGGACAGAGGGAGATCAGTCACTGATTATCATCATGGAAAAACACAGACTTGACTTGGGGAAATTAATTTAATCTATCGCAAGAAAAAGTCAGGGTAAGGTAATGAGAAATGAAACCAAATCTTACAGTACTTTCCCCCATTCCTTCCTTCTTCCTGGGCTAAACTTCACTCCCAATTTCTCTACCTCCTCCCCTCAAAGTGGTGCATGGGGACAGGGAATGGGGGTTGTGGTCTGTTCATCACACATTTTGTCTTCCTCTCCTTCCTCCTCAGGGGGAGGACTCCTTATACTCTTCTCTCTGCTCCAGCAGGAACAGTCCATGGGAGGCAGTTCTTCAAAAACCTCTCAAATGCGAGTCCTTCCCACGGGCCACAGTACTTTTTAGCAATACTTGTGACAGGACAAAGAATAATAGTTTTAAACTAGAAGAGAGTAGATTTAGACTTGATACAAGGAAGAAATTTTTTACAATGAGAGTGGTGAGATGCTGGAACAGGTTGCCCAGAGAGGTGGTAGAAGCTCCATCCCTGGAAACATTCAAGGTCAGGTTAGATGGGGCTCTGAGTAACCTGATCTAGTTAAAGATGTCCCTGCTCACTGCAAGGGGTTCAACTAGATGACTTTTAGGAGGTCTCTTCCATCCTAAAGCATTCTACAAATCTATGATTCTGTATAAATGAATACGTAGGAAGATTAGAATGTGAAAACCACATAACAGATTTGGTAATATGAGTGCATACAAACATAAAAAACAAAATCAAGGGAGATTTCACTGACTGTTAAATTAAAATCTCCTTGTTCTAAACATGTAGTTTAAAAGTAGGAAAAAATAAGTTTTGTGATTGATGGAGAGGTGGTTTTCTTTACTGTGGGCAAAGTGAAATTTCCTAGCAATATTATTGAGTAGATCAGGTGGATATACTTTCAATAAAATTGCCTCAACTGGAAAAAAAACTTTTGGATCATATTATTAATGGAAAAGGTTCCAATAGATATGAGTGAATTGTTGGTGAATATTAAACAACAAAATGTCTCAAAATTTGAAATAAAGTCCTGGAAAGTCATGATGGAGTTTCAAATCCCCTAGTACAGTCAACACAGTATGTTCTACATTGATTATCTGATTATGGAACTATTGAATGTTATAGGAAGATTTTCACTCTGTCTCTTCCCTTGACTTGTTGCATTCTACATAGGATATTCACTATTCCTTTAGATCAGCTTGCTGTAATCAATATAGATTTGAAAGAATCTAGCAGAGAAAGATCTTGAAGTAGAAAATATCACACCCACTAGTAGTGTACAAGCACTTAGTAGTAGGAGAATCCCTTTCAGCTTTCTACCAAAAAATAACAAGCTGTTGAGTTTCGGTTTTGGTGGGTTTTTTTGGTCTTTTGTAATCTTGATCAGAGCAATTTTAATTTCTACTTTATTTCAATAAAGTAGAAATGTTATCTTCTGAAAACTTACATTAACAGTCCCCTAATTGCCCAGAAATTTTCACCTAGTTTCAAAAAACACTGATGGTGAGGAGACATTTCATTTATTATCAACTCTGGGTGTTATGTAGTCTCTGACATTTTGCATAATGTGAAAAAGTACTTTCAAGGTTTCAAGATCTGGAATATCTAAAATTCAACAATAATAATTTCACTCCTTTTGGTTGCTTTTTTTTCTAACTCAAATGAGAATTTCTGAGTGTTCTTTCTTATACTAAAATCAGAGAGATGAAAGGAAAGAAATGGAAGCGTACTTCTCTTCAGACAAATGGGGAAACCTGATACAAATATCCAGAAGCAGAAAGTTTGCCTGTCTCCATCCATTAAAAAACAGATATGTTTAACTCTTCAGGTACTCAAGAAAAGGAAAGGAATGGCATTTTCCTTTTGCATGGACAGTTCTGTCTATTCCTAAATTAAAGAAAAGAAAAACTACCTTTACAAAGCTGTCAAAATGTTACCTTTCCAAGGAGAATTTTGACCACCTAATTCCTGAAGTTCACAGTTTCAGCAGCTTGGCTTGACCTTATAGTTGTGCTTTTGTAGTGGACAGATGTGTGAATTTTGCCTTAAACATTTCTTGTCACTTTTACAAACCCCCAGCTTGGTCAAAACCAAGACCAGTTTCTGGTCCTATGTGGCAAACTAAGTGTGAAATGGAATGTAGCAGAGGGGATCTGATAAGGCAACAAATGCCTCAAACAGTCTCAGCACAGGATATATGCATGAGATGAGGTAATCCTGCGGAGGCAGGATGGCCTTGTCTCTTAGCCTATCTCCCAAGGAAATAGGGCGATCACATATGCTAATGAGCATTATTGAAAACAATGAAGTGCCTTGATCCCCTGCCTGATATACTGAAGAAAAGTGTGTATAAATGAGGGACATGAGACACAAGAAGTGAAACTGAAGCAAGAGACAGAGGAAAGCAGACAGAAGGAGAGAAGAATCATGCAGACTGAGACCAAGACACCAAGAGGAAAAGTGCATGAGGAGAAGAAGAAAAGATGATGGCATCCTTGAACCCTCGTTGGCAGGACCAATGCAGGAACCCAGACCAGTGGTGTGTGTCTCTCTTTTCCCCCCTCTCTTTCTCCCCATTAAGGCCCATCATACTGCTTGCTTAGTTTATACTTAGTCTCTGTCTTGTAATTAGAAGTATAATACTGCCTGTTAGAAGTTGTTATATGTCCTTTTTCTTATCATTAAATAACATGCAGCTTGCTGTAGTTTGTTGTATACCCAGTCTTTTCCTGATTATCATTATGTCATAGTATATTGCCTGCCTTAATGTGCCATGTAACTAAAACTGATTATCGTGAGTCCGAGCTACACATTGTGACAAATTAATAAATGGTTGTGTATCGGCCTTGAGGCTTGTCTCACTGTTGTCCACTCCATTGGGTTATTACAAATCTAAGTCACTTGTCCCTCCATCCTGGCAGGACGTTCTCTAAGGTCCCTTCCAGCCTAGGCCATTCTATGATTCTATGATGTGACACCTTTCTTTGAGAAATTGTTGCACTGGAGGTCTCTCCCAGCCTGAATTATCTTACAACCTTGTGATTATCAGTCTATTTGCAATTTCTCCATTGAGAATGATGCAAATTTCTCCATTGATGCTGTTCTCCCAGCACTTTGGTCTTGTTGCATAGATACCTACATATAGATTGTTTTAAAATAGTATTATATTTTATAGGATTTTGAATAGGGTAATGTTCAGGGCCTTAAATCAGTGCACCACCTCACCTATGCAGAGACCTGCTGGGGAATTACTAGTGCACAGTTTGAGTATGCACAAACCCTTAAAAAGTAGCTACACTACAGTTGTAATTCAAAAAAAAAAGAAAATCTTGGCTTTCATCTTTATCCCACAATTATAAATTCCACGTATATTGCAACAGCCTTTGCCAAGAATTAATCTTTTATCCTCAGGTAGCTAGGATACGTACCGTAGTAATGTATCTTAGTGTGGAAAACCTACATGCTTTCAGGAGAGATCATTACAATATGATACATGTAGGCTGAAAGTATCAGCTCTGAAAAGCAAGATGATTTTTAGCAGAATGCAATAATTTACCACCTCTGTAACACAGGAAGAAAGGGCGTTTACTCCATTTTCTGAAAGGAATGTTCTAAATATCATACACAGTTTTCATCTGAGAAATCTCTCTTCAGTCCACCCACTTAGAGGAAAGTTCTTTGGAGATATTTTAGGGTTTTTTATTAATACATGCCATCATATATATAATCCAGTACAATATAATCCAATATATTATATATTCAAAATAAGTGATATTTAGCAGAAAAATATGTCAACTGATGAGTTTTATGTTTATGAAAAAGAGATAAGACTCTCAAGATCATTCAGCAAAGACCACAGTTTTGTGTCTCTTCATATCCACTCCCAGAACTAGAGAACTGTGAGAAGAGGCTATGGTATAAACTGTTTGACCTGGCGTGAAGAAAGTTGTGAACAAGAAAATGCATTTTTACATCACCATGTAATATACATTCTTATACAAGGAAGATTAAAAGCTTCACTTTCTTGCTAGTTTCTAAATTATACAAATAAATTGCAGTCTTTTTTACAACCCGTTGGATATGTATTGTCTTTGGGACTATGGACTCTCAAGACACCAGATGTAGCTAAAGATAGGCTAATCAAATGCATTTTTAAGCATAATTCATCCTTATAAATAGCCAAATATAGGGTGTGAAGGTTATTGTAGACAATACTATATGCTTGCACAGTAATAACAGTTCTTCACAACTAATATTGCATCCAAAAAAATAATCCTAACAGCCATTTTAGTCATCTAAAATTATTTCTAAAATAATTACTAGATTTTGGAAATCTTTAACATTTCCTCATTTTTAATTTCCGTGTCCTCTAATTTAGACTGTTATTTCTGAACTATTTCTGTTTCTGTGCACTTTATATGTTATTTAATACAATATACTCTATTGGTTAACATTACACCTGCATTATTCATATTAGAATAGCACTCTCATATTGAATAGATTTATTCGTCAATCTTTATACATGTGTGTGTAAGAGCCATTCACCCTTGACTCTTATTACAGCACTGGAGAAAAGTCAGTACTTTTAGGGTGCCAGTCATCTTGATCTGTTTTCAATGACTACTTTACTATGAGATGAATTACACCCAAAAAGTACTCATTTGTCCGGTTGATTTTGAGCATGCAAAAGGTGACTGGCTCAGATGCGGATGTTCTTACTGTAAATGTTGATATTTGATTAGATGTATCAGACTTTCAAACCCCAATTGTACATGTATAAATCATTTCCAACAATCTGGAGTACTTGCAAACCAGGTGTATCTGCTTGTAATTCAAAGTAAAAAGAGAATAAACTATCTATCAATAAAAAATACAATTAAATAAATAAACCTCCTCCTAATTATCAAATAATACTGAGCAAATATTTTTGTCCTGTAATATAGCATTCAAGTATTTAACTAGGAAATTAATGCAATGTTAGAAGTGCTTATTTCCTCTAGTAGAAAGACTTTTGGGATGTATAGGACATCTACAGTCTCCAGCTTTATGTTTAATTAGATTAATCCCAACCATAACACTGCAAGTATTCTGAAAAAAACATCTATATACTTGATTCCAATTAATTTTTGCTTCATTATTATCAAACATTTCACAAAAAATAATTGTCTTATATTATTTTCATTAATGATAACAATCTCTTCTTTCTTATATGAAAATATTATATATCTATTTGACTTTTATGACTGAGCCCAACATTTAGTACAGGAAGGTCCATGTCAACTTTAGCAACTAATACAACATTTAAGCAAGCCCCTAAAAAACTTAATTTCTATTTGAATCCCTCCGTTATCTTGCTTGGTGAAATTTTTGATGAAACTGTAAACACTTTGATGTAGGTGCCAAGCTCAAAGTCACCAAGATGTAAGGATGACAGATGCAGTAGATCATATTCCAGCCTTTTTTTTTTCCCTTTGGCAGAAGCTAGTTAGCATTTCCACCATCTAGGAATTAGGAATTTTGAAGACCATTGACCAGCATCAACACTAATCACTGACCTTGCCAAGACTGTAGCTAAATTTCTGAACTCTCTCTTCATACAACATATGAGGCAGCTCTGTAGAAACGTCAGTCTCCACCTCTGCATTGAAAATAGGCTATAAAAAAAGCGTTCATTGCACTCAACTTTATATCAAAACTGGTTGTTTTGGTACCTAAAATAGTATGTATTTTCTCACTTAAATTGTATCATTAAAAAAAGAAAACCCACCAAAAACACTACAACAAAAACTTAAGCACTAGATCATAAATCAAATTTAATTTCATGTATACTAGATTTCTTAAAACAGTAAGCTTGGTCAGCAGGCTGTAGTCTTTTGTCGTAACAAAGGAAACTTTAAGCCTGAACCCTGCTGTGAAATGGGTGTTGTGGATTTATGGTGTTCTGATAATTCTGCTGGGTAGGCACTTAAACTTTAGCAGAATATTCGTCTCTTAAATTCAGATCTATTTAGAGGTTAAAGCCTCAAAAATAAAGAAAAGTCGTATGCCTGTATTATTTTCTTCTGACTCAGTAATACAATAGTCTGAGGTGTTATCCTGAGATATTAAGATCAGAGCCCCCCTGGGTGAAGCTCTCTCCAAGCTCTCACTGCAGAGGAGAGTCTCTGCTCACATGCCTTTGGTCATTCCAGGTACAAAGGGCAGTAGAGCGTGTGCCAGTGTCACATCCCACCCAGAAGGGGGGGTCAAGTGACTTAGATTCTTAATTCTCCAGTGGAGTGGACAATTGTGAGACAAGTCTTGAGGTCCATACACAAACATTTATTAAACTCCCACATGTATAGATTTGACTCATGATAATCAGTTAAGTACATGCCACGTTAAGGCAAGCAATATAATAAAACTAACCAGGAAAAGACTAAGTGTACAACAAACTACAACAAAGTCACATATTATGCCATATGATAACATGGAAAAGGACTAGACATATAACAAATTATAATAAGGAGTATGACACCTAATGATCACAAGACAGAAACTAAGCATAAACCAAGCAGTATGACAGGCCTTCCATTATTTATTTATTTATTTATTTATTATTACGAGGGGAAAGAAAGAGAAAGAGAGGTAAAGATAGAGATCGAGATCACCAATCTGGGTCCCCGTTGGGTCCAGACAGGGTTTAGGATGCATCCATTGTCATCTTCTTGTCTTCTCTTCTGTCTTTATCCCACCTCAAGTTCTAGACGCTTTTCCCTGGGTCCCTCCCCATGCTGATCTACATATCAAGGTATAGTATGTATGGGGAGGAGTAAGGCATTTCATGGGCTGTATGTTCACTTCATAGGATGCATGTTCATGGTAACCTTCACTAGCATACGCATGGGTATCACCTGTTATATGCATTTTGCCAATAATGAAGCAAAAGACTGATCATCAGTCAACTGCCCATGGAATATAATACTGGGAGGCAAGGCTGTCCTGTCTTCTCAAGTCTCCTTACCTCACTCACATCCTTTCAGTGGTCTTAGCAATCGTGCCACACCAAGCCTATCTGAGGCATCTAGTTCCTGTCTGGCCTTATGAGCTCTTTACACCCCTCTCTCACATTCAGCACTCATGTGTTAGCCACAGCCAGGAACTGATGGGGTGGGACAAGGGGAGGGAGTAGCTGAGCTTGTCGCCCACTGTGGCCATTGACACCTTCAGCAGCCCTGTGGAAGCAGGTATGGAAATTGCAGAAGTGCCCAGGGAAATGAGCTGTGTTTTAGCTCAGAGAACACATTCAGCAAGCCATATTGCAGATTTGCGGACAAGAATGGAAACTTAAATCCACCCTTTACATTAAGTTACAAAAGAAACCTTTGAAACACAGGGAAAAAAATCTTTCTGATAACAAGACTGTACTTTGCGTATGATTACTTGTACAGGATAATACCGTAGTATAAGATTTGCATTGGGTTATTGGTTGGGATTGAATTACAGTACCAGGTGAATAATACAGTTTCTCTTCTATTTGTAGAAATTACAGCCCAAAAGATTACTGCCCCTGAGTGAACAGAACCAAAATGTACAAGACAAAATATAACCCAAAATTAAAAACACATTTCAGGAGCATGCCTTCCTGCTATAGAGGGATGAAATATTGGTATGGAAATAGGTGGTATTGCACTTCCTGTCACTGCAGAGAAAGTTTTTACTTTGAGGATTTTTCAAAGACAGATAGCAAGAACATGCAAATAAAATATAACCCATTTACCTGTGTACTGGATTTTTCCCTTGTTAGGTCCTGTCTTTTGCTTCAACAAAATAACAAGACATCACATGAGAAAATTATGGTTTTCAGAGTTTCGGTTGTTTCTTCTTTCACACATATGTCATTTTAAATGGTGGAAACCTTTCCCTTTGTTATTGATCTCAAAGATTTTTTTTTGGAAGTAGAGGGATTTGTAAGAAAACATGCTAGAAGGGCCTATGCAGTAGTGGCCTTTTCTGAGCTCCTCACTTGCTGTGGAAGGAGAGGATAATGAGACAGTGGATAGAGATGAGACATCCACATTGTGAACATGTAAGAAAGCTGACTTATGTAAGTTCCTATGAACCTGAAGTACTTTCCCAGTCATCGGTCTTTCCTCTACCTGCTGAAAAATTGAAGAAAACACTCTCTGTTCTTCCCGGCAGCTGCCAGAATAGTAGCACAGGCTCCTTGCCTGGCAGGCAGGGGTGCTGCTCCCAGGAGAGACAGCTTTCTCTGCCTGCACACGCAACACTCAGCACCTCCTCGGCAGCAGCAGAGGGGGAATGGCCTGATTCAGTTCAGTTTAAGGGCTGACCAAAGGTTCCACAGCAACAGCAGCCAAAACTGATTCATCCAAGCAACGACAGAGGCTGGGGAGTTACTTCTCTGAGCTCTAAGGAAGACAGTTGTCTTCCCACTTAATTTATATTTAGACAATTATCCTCACAACTGGAAGAGGTGAAAAGAAAGTTTTGAAATGAAAGCAGAGGTGATAGCATTTGCCAAGGGGAAGATGTCTTTTTCTTAACCTGTAAGTATTTTTCAAGGTCTGATTACTGTGCACTTAATATTGTCCATAGTTTTTAGGAGAGAGAGAGAAAGGAAAGGAGAGGGGAAGCAAGTATGCTTTTAAATATGCACACAAATTTGAACACTAGTGCTGTATTTATAGCTGGATTTAGGAATTAAAATTGGAGAAGGTCTCTAAAGTCATTGCGATAAACCCCCTTCTGTCACACACATTTTACTTTGCATTGGCACAGTAGCATCTTGCTTATAAATAAGCAGTAGCACGTTTACATGCAGTAACTCTCTCCGTTGATCAGAGATGTATATTATACATTCTCCTCATCATGCATCTATTGACTAAGGGAGATGCCCTGTGTTGTGGAACTTTATTAGAAGTTTATTTTTCAAATAAAATTATTACTCATTACACATCCAAATTGACAGAAAAGTGTCAAATGAATAAAGACATACTTGTGAAAATATAATTTCTTTGGAGGATGTAAACAGATGTAAGTTCATCAAAGCCAAAGGATCTAAGCTGATATTCATTAATGTACATTTCAGTTTTAAAATTTTAGGAATTTAGTTACACTCTGATCATTGCCAACATCTTTGGGTTTCTGTCTGCTTCTCCCTCCACAGTCTTTATAATTATATGTGAAACTACCTTATATGTTATGACAGAGAGAAGTAAATTTTCTGTTTATCTTGTTACGTAGAAGCAATGTACTTAATCTGGACTCCTTCTCATGTGTACTGTCGTACTCTGGTCCTCTCTGTTCATACTTCACTTGGATGATTTGGAGCATGTGTCGTACGAGGAATGGCTGAGATGTCTGGGGCTTTTTAGCCCAGAGAAGAGGAGACTAAGGGGAGACCTTATCACTCTCTACAACCACTTGAAAGGAGTTTGGAGCAAGATAGGTCTAGTTTAAACACCTTAGAAGTTTTTAAGAGACAGGTAGATGTTGTGCTGAGGCACATAGTTTAGTGTTGTTGATAGGACTAGGACAATTGTTGGACTCGATGATCTTGAAGGTGTCTTCCAACTGAAACTGTTCTACAGTTCTACCATTTTATGATTCTTGGCCAGGTGCAACAGTTCCACCTATACTCTGGCCTCAGACTGTGCTGCTAAAGAATTCTGTGGCCACAATTGGTGATAGACCCTGTGGTCTTCATACAGTTTCAAAGGGAAAATAAAACCAAGATATACTTATCAGGTGAGGTATTAAGCATTTTGTCCCAATTAGATCCATTTTTAAATCCCTCCAGTGAGAAATTAATATTGATTATTCTTATTCATCATTATATCCAGGCACAATAGTGCAGCTAAGTTCTGGGCAAAAGGTAGCAGCACTAGTGAAAGAGATAAGCTGATATTGTCTACTTATATATATGAAAACATAGCATCTAGCTCTTACAAAGTCTGATATCCAGCATTTGAGTTTCCTGGATGCTCTTGTTTTAAGTTTCAGCCAAAAAGAAGCAATTCATTGCTCTGGTGTTAGATTTCCCTACCTGTAGGTCATGGACAGACAGCTATGACCAGCCCATTTGATCACCACTGCTTTCAGCACACTTCTTATTAAAGGCTGAGCTCCTGGCTCATCCTTGTAAGTATGATACAGTTGTTTTCCTGTTTGTTTTGAATTATGTCCAGAGCATCATGATGAACAACTACTCCTTTGTTCTGATAAAGCTTGTGCAAAACCTCACAGCTTTGATATTGTTTTCTCTTGTAGCTAACATATGGTTGGCAATCATGAGAAAATGAAAATTGTTATTTATATGAATGTATTTCATACAAATGATGTCTATTTGAGGCAAAGTGCTGACTAATTTCAAAATCACAAGCTCCTGTTCAACTATATTGCTAAAAGCCACAGTTTGATAGTGTTTGTCCTAAGACATTCTCAGGTTCTGTCTTTGAAACTGTTAGTGAGATTGAATCCAGCCATCCAAGCCAAGTACATTCCCTGATCCAGCTTCAGTGCTGGCCTGTGATGAGAATAAGGGATCAACTAAACTAGTATGCTGCTCGATTAAGCATACATGGAAACACCAATCCAATTCCCCAAATAACCAGCGAGGAGGAGGAGAAAGCATTGAACATCTACGGAGCAGATGCTTTCATTTTACTTAGGAGTTAAAGTATGTCACTTAGGCAAGCAGAATCTCTCTTTGGGAACTTAAAGGCGCCATGTCTCAGTCTTGACTACATGTAAGTACAGTGGATGCTTCCTCGAGAGGGATGGCTTTCCTAGGTTTTTAGAATTTCAGTGCACATGGATGCGTCCTAATTTGGTTTCTTTCAGTTATCAAAGTGCTGTCTTCTCTGCAGTCTCTCAAACTGTCTGAAAATAATCACAGCTAGTGAATAAAGGAAGCAGCTACTGATTAAAGCTACAAAGTCTGAGCAAAGCTAACCCGTGGAGGTCAAAAGAAGTAAAGATTCCTCCAGTTATCATCTTGAGTTGTGAAAGTGATGGAAAAATCTCAGAACTCTGATTTGTTCCTTTCCTTCTGAAAGGATAAAGATTGGTAGTGGCCACTTTTCCCCATGGCTTTCTATAGTAAAGAAATCTTATCTTTTGCTCCTAGGGGCAAACACACATATCATAACAGTTCTTTGATTCATTGCATAGCATCTTTGCAGTTATTCAAACAGGGTATTTTAGGAAATTTTAATATTCTGGCATCCATAATCTCTCCGCTTGCTGTAAAAAAATACAGCAGTAGTATATGCCATGTTCTTCAACTCTGTGCTTAGGACCTGCTTCCTTTATCCTTGACTTCATAATTTCTTAACATTAGTGTCTTGTCTTCTCATTCTAATTGATTATGGTTCTTCTCTTCCTGTCCAGCTTTTTTGTATTTGTTTCTGCTAGCACAAAATTACTGACCCATTTTTGATTACAACCTCCCTTGTACATTGAATCACATGAATAAAATATCTGTATAGACTGCTAGATGAGTTCCAGATGGTAAACCATATATAAATTGAAATAACATGCAAATATTAATTTTTGTATTTGATAATTAGGCATTCTTGTGAAATAAAATATATGAATATTCATATAGGAGATCATGTTCCATTTATTATCACTTTGACAGTCATAGCTCCTTAGAGAGAAGCACTTCCATGCTTATCTGTTTTGCAGTTTCTGGATGCTAATTAAACAAATGAGGTGAATAGTAAAATGAGAAAATAGTAAAACATAGTAAAACAAGCTGAGTATTCAAGTAAAACAAGTAAAAATCTTTTTTTCTCATAGAGAGAGGTAGCAATTTTTATATGACTCTTCTGTAAGTAAAGATGTAAAATCTATTACTGTCTGAAAATAGACATCCCACAATGTCAGAAAAAATGTGAGAATGTGAGAAAAAAACGCCTTTATTTCTGAAAAGAACTGATAAGAACTGGAATCTTTTTTTCCCCATTTATATTGCCTATTATTTCCTTCCTATAGTCAGTGGCATGAAGGAAAAGCAAGTTATGTAAAGTTCCCAGTAATTGTCTTGAACTGGTGAGCTAGTACATGAAAAGACAAAATGACCACAAACTATAGTGCATTCTGCTCCAAACTACTTTCATTATACTTTTAATGAAGAGCATGAATGCAGTTAAATTAAAACAGGTTTGCTTGAATAAATTTAATCAGTGTGCACACCATATGTTATTCCTCATTTTCAGAATGTTCATGTCTAACTCTGTAGCCACTTAATTTTTGTTTTTAGGGTATTTTTTCCTTTAAATCTCTGCTGTCCAAAATAATTTCCAGCTTTTGATGTTGCATTTATGAAGAATGGCCACTAGAGTGCTGCAAGTATCCATTGACGCTGCAGTCATATAAATTTACCATCGGTATTTCAGTTTCAAATGTATTTTTAATAGCATATATCATCATTTTTTTCTCTAAGTAGATTTTACAGTTAACTACATACCTAAAATTCTTTAAGATGGCTATGTGTAAAAGCAAGCTCAGATCTGATATTTTTGTATGTATACAAAAGAAGAGTAGGACTGCTTACTAGGTAGTCTATAATTGGATAATGGTTTAGAGGATGGATAGTTACAATATATGTCATTGTATTTTAAAAGACTAACAACTAAACACTGTTAAATACCCATTTTCTTGTCTGTAGCACTGATATAACTATATTGTGTGTGCTTTTATAACAAACTAGCAGTCCTCGTGTCTAGTGTCCATTTCTGAATGAACACTAATGGGAGGTATCGACTCTTTCTGAAACTTGTTTGAGTGCTATTATGAAAATTTTGATAGAGATCTTAGTCCTTACTCAAAGTTTAGGCCAAATCTGTCAAGCAGAATCGGTCCAACAAGGCATCACGGTTTTCTGTGCCAAAAGAGATACATCCACATTCCCTGAGATAAGCCCTGAGTCCAGTAAGAGCCACTCACCCCTGACTTAGCACTGTGCTTGCTCCTGCCTGCCGGTGATTAGTGCTTTTCACAGCAGCAGTTGTAAGAGTAGTAGCCTGACCGTGAGAGGCACTATGAGACCCTCTGCTAGAACCTATTAAGTGTTGAGAAGAAGCCAAGTGCCATACCATGTTTCTGCGGTTTCAGGGTTGACCTTGACCCTGTCTAGTGCAGCAAAATCTCTTGGTCAGACTCCTTCACAGCCAAAAGTCAGAGGATGGGGCTGAAGTGAAAAAAAATTACAAAAGCATTTTGAAATACTACACTTCTGACTATCTGGTTTAAATCAGTCTGAAAGAGCTATAAAAATACCACTTTAAAGTTACACAAAGACAAGGGCAAAATATTACTCAAAGGTTAGGAAAGGAAAGATTAAAGTTGGAAAGTCTTGTTAGAATGAAACTGATACTGGAGTGAAGATGAAAACTGATCATTTATCGCTTGCTCTGAGGAGTCTGTCGGGACACAGCATGAGAAAGGACCAGAATGCAGGGACAAATAGATTAAGAAATGCAATAACAGTTAAAGAATTGGACAGGCCAGCATTGCAAAGCAGTACTACAAGAAAAAGCTTTAAAAAAATCCTTGTAAGACCCTGAAAGATGAGCAGTACTGAGGTCACTGTAACTATGACGACCAGCCAAATGGACAGAGGAAAAGAACAGGCAAAGAAAACCGAAACCAGAATGATTTGACACACACACACATGCTTTTTCTGATCACTCAGGGGAAAAGGAGAGTGGAAAGAAAAAGAAAAAGCCTTTCAATGATAAGGAGAGAATAACTGTGTTTCTTTTGCCTTTCTCCTTTGGCTTGTGTTAAATTCCTTTCCATTTCACCCCCTCTGTCCTAAATTGTCAGTGTCAAACTCTGCTATAAAGTTAATGAAGGATGTGGTTTTAAAGTGTTTGATGTTTAATATATCTTTTAAATGTCATTATGTGCCAGGAATTTCCAATCCTATTGCTGTCTTTTATCAACCTTACAGTCTTCTTTTCCACTTTTATGCTGATCTTGCATGGTAAGACCATTGAAGACCAAGTATGGAAATTTCTGAAAATCCACAGATCTCAGGCTATCTCAAAGACACAGATTAATAAGGATTTACCTAATTACCAGTGTAAAATTAATCCATGGAAACGTATGAAAACAGGTTGGCTCATGAAATATAACCAAATTCTTCTTTCATTCAAGTGCATGCCAGATTACTGTCTGATCCAATGATAGATTTTAAGCGGTTTCATATGTTAATGCAGAATATAATCATTAATGATTGTGGTGAGAAAGGATAAAGTGAAAAAAAAAATGCTCTATATCCTAAGGTAGGAGCAGGAGGGATCTACAAGCCTAATATTGGCATTGAGACAGAGAGGTCCTTATGGCCACATGAAGACCTGTGAAGGCAAAGAAATCTTGTCTGGGCAAAATAGCCCTGGTCTCTGGAGCACTTTGAAAGCACATAGCTCAAAAGGGCCCAGCACCCTTGCTGCCACATTGGCTCATATTCTGTGCAGTGTGGTATACCAAAATGTATAGCATCAAATGTTTCTGGTTTGGGTTAGCTGGGAAAACGTAGCAGAAGATACCATCAGGCTATCACAAAATGAGAAAACTTCATTAGAAAGCAAGGTAGCCGTTCAACCACAGTGGTGTTTTTAACCTTTGAAAAGTCTGTAGTGGTGCCAACAGGTACTCAATGACTTAGATTCACTGCTGTTTTCTTCCAAGAGTTGGCCAAGTTTGATTCTCAATAATTCATAAAAAGTATTTTGCTGTTGTAAATCTTTTTAAAATGACAATATTTGGCTTTGCTCAGCTACAGCTTTAAGTGCCAGTTTGATCTCTTTCAAGACAAATAGTGCTCAGATAAATGAGTTTAACTTTTCCAGTGTTTGTGCTAGGGTTCTGCACAAAATGATCTAAACAGACCATTACTGTGATGTATTTGTTGCTAGAAGGGAGGTTAATTTTGATCTTTACCTTTCTTATAGACCATGCAGAGTCCAGAAGGTGAAGTTATAGTGATTCATTGCCCATCTGTGCTTGGGATTGCCTCGACCCAGGTGCAGGACCTTACACTTGATCTTGTTAAACTTCATGAGGTTGACCCGGGCCCACCTCTCAAGCCTGCCAAGGTCCCTCTGGATGACATCCCTTTCCTCCAGCGTGTCAACCACACCACAGAACTTTCTGTCATCGGCAAACTTGCTGAGGGTGCACTTGATGCCATTGTCCATGTTGCCGACAAAGATGTTAAATAGTACTGGTCCCAGTACTGATCCCTGAGGGACACCACTTGTCACTGGTCTCCACTTGGACATTGAGCCATTGACTGCAACTCTTTGAGTGTGATCTTCCAACCAGTTCCTTATCCACCGAGTGGTCCATCCATCAAATCCACATCTTTCCAACTTGGAGACCAGGATGTTGTGCGGGACAGTGTCAAAGGCCTTGCACAAGTCCAGGTAGATGACATCAGTTGCTCTTCCCTTATCAGTTGATTCTGTTACTCCACCATAAAAAGTCACTAGATTTGTCAGGCAGGATTTTTCCTTGGTGAAACCATGTTGATTGCCATCCATCACCTCCACATTTTCCATGTGCCGTAGCAGAGCCTTCAGAAGGATCTGCTCCATGATCTTGCCAGGCACAGAGGTGATACATGAAATTACAGAAAACCGTAAACTAGAAATAGAAAAATTCTCCCAAGTGGCTTAAATTGTCTGCCATTTTATACATAGCTGAATCTCACTCCAGGTACACTAGTATGAGATTGCTGAAGGAGCTCTAAGCGATCTGCACTGCTGTACTTAAGAGACTACTTTACAGAGCAGGAGAAGGAAAAAGAACAAAGGATCAGGAAAAGTGTATTGAGAAGTTCTTGATGATCTGCAACTAAGTGCGGACAACCGTTTCCTATGGCATTCTCCTGGAGAAACTGGCTACTCATGGCTTGGATGGGCATACACTTTGATGGGTGAAAAAATGGCTGGATGGCTGGACCCAAAGAGTGGTGCTAAAACGGAGTTAAATCCAGTTGGTGGCCAGTCACTAGCAGTGTTCCTCAGGTCTCAGTACTGGGGCCAGTTCTGACTAGTATCTTTATCAATAATCTGGACAAGAAGATTGAGTGCACCCTTAGTAAGTTTGAAGATGACGACAAGATGGGTGGAAGCGTTGATCTGCTTGAGAGTAGGGAGGCTTTACAGCGGGATCTAGACAGGCTGGATCACTGGGCCAAGGCCAATTATTTGAATTGCAATAAGGCCAAATCTGGGTCCCGCACTTCAGCCACAACAACCCCTAGCAGCTTTACAGGCCTGGGGAGGAATGGCTGGAGAGCTGCCAGGCAGAGAGGGACCTGGGGGGGTTGAAGGACAGCCAGTTGAACACAAGCCAGCAGTGTGCCCAGGTGGCCAAGAAGGCCAACGGCATCCTGGCCAGTATCAGGAATATTTTAGCCAGTAGGTGTAGGGAGGTGATTATGCCCCTGTAATTCTGAGGCCGGATCTCGAGTACTGTGTTCAGTTTTGGTCTCCTCACTACAAGAACAACTTCTTGTAGTAGAGCACAAGAACATGTCCAGAGAAGGACAACAAAGCTGCTGAAAGGTCTATGGTACACATCATAGGAGAAGCGGCTGAGAGAACTGTTGTTGTTTAGCCTGGAGGAGACTGAGGGGAGACCTTATTGCTCTCTACAGCTACCCGAAAGGAGGTTGTGGCGGGGTGGGAATCAGCCTGTTCAATCAAGTAACAAGTCTTAGGACAAGAGCAAATGGCCTCAAGTTGCACCAAGGGAAGTTTAGATTGGATATAAGGAAGAATTTATTTACTGAAAGGGTTATCACATATTGAAACGTGTTGCCCAAGGCAGTGGTGGAATCCGTGTTACTGGAGGTATTTAAGAGTCATGTAGACATAGCGCTTGGGGATATGGTTTAGTCAAGGACTTGTCAGTGTTAGATTAATTATTGTATTCAATGATCTTGAAGGTCTTTTCCAGTCTTGGTGGTTCCATGATTCTTTAGGGCCAAAGTTGCATTTTTTAGCACTCATATTCACTTGGCATCTAAATGTGGATAATTCTCAAAATCGGTTCTGTTCTAAACATCTTGCACACTAAAATTTTAATTGATAATTCTCCAGCAGTATGTTTAGTCAGAGATTAATATAGATAAAACAGATTTTCCTCTTTCCCCCTACTTGTCTGTTATCTTCTTTTATGTTTCCAGTAGATCTCCTGGGTCTGTAATACGGGGATCATTACTAAAAAATATAAAATTAATCTCTTTAGATTTTTGGTGTTTGTTGCACTGAACCAATCTGCAGGATTGAGTCATTAAGCAAAATCATTAGAAATCTCATCTCTCTGATTTACCAAAAGCCCAACAAATATTTTCATATTTATTTAGAACTGACTGTATCACGTCTTACAGTGCTTTGCTTCACTCATTCTTTCTGCTTTATAATGTAAAATATAATAGACTTTTTCATTTTCAGGGTCTTCTACGATCTCTCCTATCCTATCTGTCATTCACATTCACCATGAAGATATCAGGGCTGTCCCTGAGTCTCTCATCCATCTCATTTTTCAAATAATTTTATTTCAAAATATCTTCCTTCCTCCTTCCCCAGTGTTTCAAATGAACTCCTTGATAATGACTACAATAAAACTTTGCTGATATCCTTTAAAATTCCCTTAACCTTCTCTTTTAAGCAGGATATTCATGACGGTTAAGTATCACTACTACTATGTAAAGTTCTGAAGTTTTTCAGTTTCCTCAGGTTTTCATTCTCTCTTTGTCTCTGTGCATGATTTCTCACGTTCAAATTACCAATACTTGATCTGTGAGGCAAGGATCACCTCTTTGTTCCCTTTTTCGCATTAGGCTTAAAATGATGCAGTCCTGGAGGCAATGCTGATCTGTGACTAGTATTAAAAACAAACAATGTTAGGAAGAGTATCTCTGAAGAAAATGCTGGTTGTGTTCTCTGAAAAAAAAAAAAAAGAAAAAAGTAATTTCTGAGACCCAAAAAGCACAATAAATTGTAAAGTTACAACTGGTTACACTCAGAGTGGGAAATGTATCATCACGTCCCAGATTCCCTTACTTCAGCTTGCAAGAGTACACAACTGCTTCATCAAAAGCCTTCAAGAGCCTTGTATCTTTAAAAACCTTTTACTACTAGATTTCAGAATTGACTGATCTAGATATTGCACTAGAGGTATGACAGTATAGATTACTACAATACCATCAATTTTAATGCATTTTTTAGAAGCTCCAGAGAAATAAAGAGCCCTATAGCACAGTCAATTAACTCTCTCTTTGGGATACAGTAATCTCAGAGAAGACCTGTTGGGTCTGTTTATGACCGCATAGTATGGGAAAGACTTCAGTTCTCAGTAGTATTTGCTGGATCAGAATACATTATTTTTTTTGAGAAGCAGAAATAAGTTGATTTATACTCTATTTTTGGTGCACAGATGCCCTAACATAGTATAATAGGAATTTTGTAAGATGAAAGGTATGTAAATAAGACCATGTAGATGAGACCCACTAGAGAGACTGCACATAGAGCCAGTGATTCCTACAATTCTGCCACATGCCATACCTGAGAATGGGTGAATGTGTATTGTTCTTCCCTTCACCAGCATGCTTTTGGACACAAAACTGAAGCGCATGTGGTTGCTGGACAAGCTGGCAAACAATATGGAGTTGTGCTAAGGTGTGGAAAGCCACTCCCACCTTTTACGTGTAGACAGACTCTTTTATTCTATATCAGGCTCCAAGTCCCTAAATCAGAGTGAATAACTTACTTTAAAAAATCAACACGATAGAGCTTAAGTAAATATGATATATTTAAAATTACTTTCCACAATTATGATAACAGCTACAAAAAGCTAAGAACTTCTTTCATATAAACCCCAGTTTGGGCAAGATGTCTTGGAAAAGAGGAGAGCCAGGATTTAGCTCAGCATAGCCTTTAATCACGTATATAACACTTAGTGTTAACAAAGCATAAATGTTCCGTGGTTTTGGGATCTAAATGGGCAAAAAAGCAACCAATAAATAGCTGAAATATTTTTATTTGACATTTTTCTCTTTTGAAATATGTTAAGCAGTCCTTCATTCTGTAGTAGAACATTTTTTACAAAGTCTGTCAAACTAAGCAAACAGAATCAAGAGGTTTCAACTACTACTTCACGTAGAAGTGACTGCACTGCATGATTTATTTGAAGGTAAGCACTGAGTCACCCTCAGAGAGGATATGATTATTCACAAAGACAGCCTCTGTCTTTTTTATTATTCTGGATACTGGGGGCTTTTTTAGTGTCCCTAGATGATTCATTTTCATCAACTTGTTGGGAGGTGTGACTCTCCTCCCATGAGCAGTCCTTCCAGCAAGAGTCAGGAAAACAGCCACTGCTCTCCGCTCGGTGGGTCCAACTGGAGGGATGGCCTGGGAACAAAGAAGGGCAGGAAGGGGCCAGAGGGAGAGCAGTCACCAGTGACAACAAGGCATCTCAAAGCCTGTACATTGTGGTGAGAAGCACACCCCACAGGGGATGAGAAGATCTGCTTGCTGTCCCTGAGCTCACACTAGAGCAGGGCTATGGCTCTCAGCCTTGTAAATCCGTTGCCACACATTCCACTAATGTGCAAATGCAATGAAGGGTGGCCAAATATGCTCAGAGAAAATACCAATGAGGAGATAAAAACAAGTCTGAATCAGCTGCCAGCCCCAGAGAAATTGTTCTCCTGTGTCTATTAGCTGGAAAATATTTAGCTGCTTGAAAAGCCATTACTGGCTTGGGAATAATTAATTAACTTAATTTCATGGTGCTGCCTTCCTGGATTTTTGTCAAAATAAATATTGATTTTAAAAGTTTTAAATGCCTAAAAATGCCTATTCTGTTTCATATCTTAGACTTAAATGTTAGCTTAGTTATAAGTTTGAATACAATTTAAACACCTTAATTACATGCAGTAACAACCAGTAGAGAAATTTTTCCTGAAATGTAGGCACCTATGACTCCTGCACCCTTACTGCAATACTGCTTCCCTTTAGTCTATAACAAGAACCTGAACCTGTACTTGATCACTTGAATGTACAGTAGTTCATCTGATGTTTTTTAAATACATGAAATTAAATACATAGACAAATATTTCCAAGTTTAAAATTCTAATTAAAAATGAAATCAGTAGAGCGAAAGAGAGTGAGGAACAGGAAGAAGCTTTTGTATAAAACTGAAGATGAGAACTTTTGCATAACTGAATACCAAACGAAGGAAGAGCACTGTTGTAGAAATTTTTGCATTGCAGTGGTCCTAAACATATTATCAAGCCCATCATAGAATCATAGAATTGCCTGGATTGGAAGGGACCTGAAAGATCATCTAGTTCCAACCCCCTGCCGTGGGCAGGGACATCTCCCACTAGATCAGGCTGCCCCATAAAAACTTCCAGGGATGGGACTTCCACCACCTCTCTGGGCAACCTGTGCCAGTGTCTCACCACCCTCATGGGGGAGAACTTCTTCCTAATCGGAAGTCTAATCGGAATCTACCTGTTTCTAGCTTTGCTCCATTCCCTCTAGTCCTGTCACTACCTGACAGCCTAAAAAGTCACCAGATTTCCTGTAGGCCCCCTTAAGATACAATAAGGTCTCCTTGGAGCCTTCTATTCTCCAGACCGAACAGCCCCAACTGTCTCAGTCTGTCTTCATAGGGGAGGTTCTCCAGCCCTCTGATCATCCTCGTGGCCTTTCTTTGGACACGTTCCAGCACATCTAGATCTTTCTTGTAATGGGGGCTCCAGAACTGGATGCAGTGCTCCAGGTGGGGCCTCACGAGAGCGGAGTAGAGAGGGAGAATCACCTCCCTTGACTTGATCGCAACGCTTCTCTTGATGCAGCCCAGGATACGGTTGGCTTTCTGGGCGGCAAGTGCACACTGGTGGCTCATGTTGAGCTTCTCGTCCACCAGCACTCCCAAGTCCTTTTCTTCAGGGCTGCTCTCAAGCCAGGCACTGCTCACTCTATAGCGGTGCCTGGGATTGTCCCAACCCAGATGCAGAACCCTGCACTTGGTCTTGTTGAACTTCATGAGGTTGGCATGGGCCCACTCCTCCAGCCTGTCCAGGTCCCTCTGGATGGCATCCCTTCCCTCCAGAGTGTCAGCCGCACCGCATAGCTTGGTGTCGTCTGCGAACTTGCTGAGGGTGCATTCAATGCCACTGGCCATGTTGCCAATATAGATGTTAAACAAGACTGGTCCCAGCACTGATTCTTGAGGGACTCCACTTGTCACTGGCCTCCACTTGGACATGGTCCCATTGACAGTCACTCTTTGGGTGTGGCCTTCAAGCCAGTTCTTTATCCACTGTGTTGTCCATGCATCAAGTCCATATTTTAACAGCTTGGAGACCAGGATGTCGTGTGGGACAGTATCAAAGGCTTTGCTCAGGTCTAGGTAAATCCTGACAAGTGATTTTGAGAACTACAGAAGAAGCGGTTCTTGTCCCTAGCAGTGCAAGTAGAAGAGACAGATGAGGGTGGAGAGATTATTATCAAATTTATTTAAATGTTGAAGAACAGAGGCACAACCAGTACCTGTCACTTGCCTGGGTAGTGGTAGGACGTTTTTTAAGAGAGCACTGATACTTACTTGCAGTCATGCCATACCTATTCTCCTTTTTCACTTGTTTCTACTGTCTTCAAATTATAAATTTAGCAAGATTATCTGGTCTGGAGAAACAAAACACACAGGAAGTGAAAAGCACCTGAAGACTGCAGCAGTGGTAAGTCATAGCCTGTGTATGGTTTCTGTTGATTGCTACCTCTCATCACAGCAGATTTTAAGTAATTATTTGCTGGAGAGAAAGCATCAAGGAGAAATGAGTCTTCAGAAGTGATCTGAGTGGAAAAGAGCATCAAGAGAGTTGCTGCTGTGCACCACATTTGCTTAGACATGTAGGAGGGTTCTTAGAAAGAAGTGTATGGAATGAATCACAGGATTTTGTAGCTATGACCAGAGTACCAGAACATCTACTACCAGCAAAATCTTGCAGGTGATAAAACATTGATTTGTAGAGTAAAAGAGTGAAGCTTTTTTGACAGTGAGATATCAGAAACTAAACAGTAGATCTTCTGTCTAAGAAATTCAAAATTGCCAGGTTTGTTTTTCTCACACATCTGATGGCTGGCAGTGATTCTGATTAAGATTATAAACGTAATTTGCTATCATCACACATGAGATTTTTGTCTTGGTGATTTTTTCCCACTCCTTTTAAGTTCTTAGAAGTTTCCCTTGAAATTTCTCTCTTACTTGTGAGCACAGCTGTTCTGTATTTTCTGGACTCAAAGGTCTGGAATACAGTTCTAAATCTTGCAGCTGAAAAGTTCATAAAATGAATCACTGAACGTTGTTCAAAGAGGCGAACTTGGAACTGTGTTTTTCAGGAAGCATAGCAAGGTATGAAGACAATCTTTAATAAAATAGAGTTGCTAAAAAAAAACCCACACCAAAAAAAAACAGTGAAAAGAAACCCAAAAAACATCAGAACATTTTTGAAAAAATAGCACCTTCTTAGAATTTAATCCAGAGTACTGTTAGGGCTGAGCCAGAACTCAACGCTCTTTATATTGTCATGGGTATGAAGAACAAAAAGGAATAGGGTTCTATGACACGGCTGAATTTAGTAAAGTTGGTAGTATTGACTGTGAAAGTCAATGTTAGGTGCCCAGTGAACATTCTTCTTTAAGAGAGAATTTAGGTATTGGCTTTCTGATAGCTACAGGTGTGGTACCATTTTGACATGACAGTGCCCTGTCTTTACAATTTAACATTATAATGTAGGGGTTTAAAGTGCTCTCATAGCATCAACTGTCATGAAAACTACCTATGGAAAGGGCTTTGGGAAGAGGCGTGGAAATGTGGATGGTGATAGTAAATTATGTTGGTCCATTGCCTACACTATGAATCTAATAGAATATAAAGATGCTTGAAAACTATTTTAACTCCCTCAATCAATTCTGTATGAATCAATTTGAGCAACTGTTGTCTTTGATAACCAGTGGTGTTGCCAACTAACATTGAAAATGTTCATTTAGATTGATGAACAGGCACAGTATCTACATTAGCAATAGATTTTAAGCATGACTTAAAGATTCAAAAGTAAGTCACGTTTACAGGAGCTGCTAAATCTGTTACGCTTTTCTTTTTTTTAAAAAAAATACAACATTTTGTCTTCCATCTCGCTATAGTGCTTTCCTCAGACCATCTTCCATTTTCCTTGCAGAGCAAGAGGTAGAGAACCTGTGTAAGAGTGGAACATATCTTTCAACACACTTGCCATCTCTCGCTTTCATTTCACAGTTCAATCTGATTTTGAGATATTCTTTGGCCTTTTCATGATGTGTGAACCTTAAGCTGTTGTTCTAGATGAAATTTCGTTTACACTTTCTGGTCTTAACTAGGCTGCACCATGACAAAATATCTCAGAGTTCGCCTTCCCTATCATGACTTCTTGAAATGCATGCCTGATGTTATCTACTGTTGTTACTGAGCACAGAGTAACAAAAATAAAAAGTAGTCTAATGGAATGGCCTTTGAACATTACAAATTTATCTCACTGGTCCATATATCAAAATCTATCCCATTGGTACACTCAGACTTGTATATTTTTTTTTGTAGCTCAAACCTCTGGTTTGAATCTATGGTGCAATACACTGTACTTGTTTACAATAGTTTCTGTATGGTGTTAGCTAATTGGTATTACCAGCAGGGCATGTAAAAATTATTTATGGTTTCTGCCTGTTGATTTCCTACTCGGTCCCCGTGTGTTGCCTGGTCTAGTCGAGAGGTGGCGTCCTTGCCCAAAACAGGGAGGTTGGACTAGATGATCTCTAAGGTCCCTTCCAGCCTATGCCATTCTATGATTCTATGATTTCAGTAAAAACAGGAGTTGTTCATGCTAAGGCTTTGTTGTTTGGTTGTCAAAACATAATACAATATTATTAAAAGAGTTAAGGTTAATTATGCATCCTTTTGAGCCAAATAATTACAGCTGTCAAACTTTAGCTCTGAGATACAGTCCAAGACTATAATATAGAAGTAATAAATTTCCTTGTGAAACTCTAAAGTTGCATTAGTTTAGGGTTAGGGTTAGGGAGAATAAGCTCCCTTTTGCAGCCTAGATAATGTCAATTGGTGTCATCAGCCTGTTACATTTCTGTTAGATTCTGCATCGCTGTCAGTCATTCTTTCACAGTGAATCAGAAAGGT
>NW_009727609.1:8503-32474 GCF_000703405.1 Apaloderma vittatum | reverse complement strand
AGGAATGTGTTGAAGTGCCAGCTAGAGCAGGGTGGGACACACAATTTTGTGTTGAAGTTATAGAATCATATAATCATAGAACACTTTCAGCTGGAAGAGACCTTCAAGATCATTGAGTCCAAACTTTGTTCTAGCCTTATCAACACCACTAAACTATGTCCCTCAATGCAATATCTACCCTTCTCTTAAACACCTCCAGCGATGGCGACCCAACCACCTCCCTGGGCAGCCTGTTCCAATGCCTGACAACCCTCTCAGTAAAGAAATTCTTCCTAATACCCAACCTGAACCTCCTCTGGTGTAATTTAAGGCCATTTACCCTTGTCCTATCACTTGCCACTAGGGAGAACAGGCCAACCCCTGCCTCGCTACAACCTCCTGTCAGGTAGTTGTAGAAAGCGATAAGGTGTCCCCTCAGTTTCCTCCAGGCTAAACAGTCCTAGATCCCTCAGCCATTCCTTGTACAACACATGATCCAAATCCTTTACCAGCTTGGTAGCCCGCCTCTGTACCCTCTCCAGCACCTCGATGTCCCTCTTGTAGTGAGAGGCCCAAAACTTGACATGGCATTTGAGGTGAGACCTCGCCGGAGTTGAGTACAGGGGCATAATCACCTCCCTGCTACTGCTGACAACACTATTCCTGATACAAGCTAGCATTCTATATAAGTCCTCTGTATATTTCTCAAATATTTACTAAGCTTGCGCAAATATGGAGTTAAAATATTGAGAAAATGTTGCTGAAAATAGGCTTCCACTTCTTTGTCATTACCACCTTATGCAGCTCAGACACTTTAGCATGTGAACGACGAAACCCTATTAGTGGGAGTTTTGTCACTGGCTTAAGTTGAAAAGAGAATTTGCTTGCAGTTGTGTTTTAAAATGCCAATGTATAAAATGATCTTGGCATGTAATATTTGTCTTATAGACATTAAAACATCACTCTTTTGCTACAGATCCACCAGAAATATGTACTAAAACAGGTGTCTCTCCTGTCTCAGAGATGGAGAACATCAGTTATCTAACATATATTTGACTTTATCTAAACAAATGATAGTATATAAGTTTTGGACTTCTGTAACTGAGTAATAGTGTAAAAATTTAATTCAGTCAAGTCTCATTTTTAAGCAGAGCTTTCAAAATCCAAAATTCTTTATATGCTTTAAGTTCAGTACTAAAAATGATATTTTTTTTTAATTGTCTTTCCTTTTCTGTTCTGTTCCCAACTAATGTCAAGAGTTTTATGTGATGAGGTTTCTTACATTATGCAAAAAGCTTTGGAGAAGATGGTAAGTCTCTGATTCATAAACTAATTCAAAGCAGGCAGTTCACTGTGAGAAGCTAATCTGGCAAAGAACAGATTAATCTTGATTTTGTGACCCATCTGGGAATATAATATGTCTACTATCTATATTTCTATTTGAACTGCACAAGTATATTCATATTGATTTGTAACAGTCAAAATCATGGTAATATATCAGTGTTTACTCTTTTGTATCAAACAATTACTTTTTGAAACAATCTTCTGAACAAACTAGAGTACATTCAGCTGAATGCATCAGAATGTAATGTTCTGTAAATGTAAATTTAATGGAAAAAGTAAGTGACCAGTACTTAGGAGCATCATATAAATATTCCATGCACTAAAACTATGAAAATGCCCCTCCAAGTTCTGAGTTTTACTATTGATTACAAGAAAACATCATTTGCATTTCTTTAGCATAAATTAGGTATGTTTCAGAGATTACTGTTTCAAGCATACAAATGCCAGCAAGGTGATATATTCAGTATAAGACTCCACTTATGCAGAGATTTCAAGCTCGTTTGAGGGACATAAGTAAAGCAGCTGAAATGGACTCATTTTATGCAAAGTAAAACTATAAAGATGAGGAGTCAGGATTAAATAAAGCAAAAGAGCAACTGAATAAACTAATTGGGACTGGCACTGGCCAGAACGGTAACTCTATACAAAGTAGTTTTTCCACAAATTAATGTTTTACTTTGAAGGATATTAATAAATATTCTAGTGTCTTCCACTGGCAATCATGAAGCAATACTGGGAAGTATTACAGAAATGAAAATTTATAATAGTATATTTAACAACACAAATTGACATTTTAATTGACAGCATAGTTAACAAGTCTCTGATTCAAAATAATTGCTCCCATCAGTAAATTCACTGCATCATGGATGTCATTCTTTCACACACAGAATATGTTCTAAACAATACAGACATCTAATTGTAGATGGATCCCAGTCAAGAAAATAGCTAAAAATTATGTAATCCTTTATACCTTTTACAGCATTGGGATCTTTAGATTAAAAAAAAAAATAGTTTTATCTTCTATAGAAACTGGCACTCATAAAAGCAGATATAAAGTTAAATCCGCTTTAGGACATAGCCACCAGTTATGTAACTGGTGTAAAATAAAACATAATATTTCAGTGTCCCTAATGTCTATATTCCTTGTGAAATTTCCAGAGACATTTAAAACTCTGTTACATGTATGCCAAAGGCTTAAATTTTAATTTCTATCTGCTTTCTAAGGCCATCTGAGATTCATAAAGTCTGGGTCTTTGTGTCTTTAAGAAATTCAGTGGATATGTTCTAAGAATAATTAGCTTTGAGTTTTACACATAGTACAACTTTTCAGTGAAAATTCATTCAGCCTGTGGTTCAGCATAATAATCTAGCCATTGAAATGCTTACCATTACTTAGAAAATGACTGAATTTCATTCTAGAACTGTTTCAGCATGAGTCTACAGTTCCTGTTTTCCATGCTGTGTCCCAAAAGCCATACTATTTATTGACTGCTAATTCTATGAAATGTAACTGTCAGAACTCAATGGAATCATCAGCGTGAACCATTGGGCTGGAAGGTAGTCAGCAACATGTCTTTCTTGCCTAATCTCTTAAATTCTCAGTCTGGAGACCCTCTTCTAGGATAAGAGGATAAGATCACCATTTAAAATTATTATTTTTTTTCTTTCCAGAGAGCTGCTTAATGGTTTTTTCACATCTCCTGGAAGAGTGACTTAATTTCACAGCTCAGAATTCAGTTTCTGTTTCTGAATCTGGATACTTGTCTGATAGACATTTTGATTTGAAGAATTACAGTGTTTACTTGTTGATGCGGGATTCATGGACACCGCAGACGATCAATATGATCAAGCAAATACCACTTTATTAGCTTACAACTGCAGTTAATAGACACTTCATAGCTTCCTTAATTCCTACGTGCTCTACGCTAATTGGCTATAAGCAAGCAGCACACATATTTGTACTTCTCAGTAAGAAGCACTATTTGTGGGTTACAAACAAGAGACCAGACTATGCAGCCAGGGTTGTTATTAGCTCATGTACTCCTTCAGTCACTCTCTTATCACACAGGGAGAACAGACTTTCCCGAGTGTGTTTGGATCATACTCTCCCATTCACTTCCATGCACATCTTGTGTACGAGAAGCCTCCTATCTGTCCATTCTCACGGACAAACTCCCAACATGAGCTATACTCAGCTGGTCAGGGTCTCTTTTCATAATTAGCAAGCAAGAGTTATGTACTTGTTTAGAAAAGAGCTCAAGGACAAAAGTCCTAATTCCACAACACAGTGCTGCCGGCACAGCTAACTGTAAAGTGTATCCACACTTACTGATTTTTGTCTGCCTCTGACCTTTGTGGAATTCCGAAAACAGGAACATGGAATATGAGTGTCCGTGTCCGATGTGAACCACAGAAAAACCAGATGTTTCCAAACAGTGTCATCCTATGAAATTTATTCTTCAGGGGCTAGTGTGAGAACAGAAATAAGAACACCAGTTTATCATGTAATGTCCATTTTACCTGGAAAATCTCTAGTCTCTGTTCCCAATACATCTGTATTTTACTTAAAACTTTTTTAGGAAAAAATGTTACCTAGGGTCTCATCTCTCAGGCATGGACTTCTGTTAATATACTTCAGCCATACCTCCTTTCGCTTTCTCTCCTTCTCCTGTAAAGCTTGAATTCTTTGCTACACACCAGCCAAATTTCAGCAGCAGTGAACAATTTCCTTTGCAACAAAACAGCTTATAGACTAGTTTCAAGGTACAGTGTGAAGAAATAGCAGACATAGGTTGAATGCTTTCATAAGGCTCTCTCCTTTAACGTGTGTTAGCAAGTAAATTATTTCATTTTTAAAAATAAGTGTGTTGCCATAGAGCACAGAATCTGCTCCTGTGAATTGTGTTAAGTAGGTTCTGCGAAAATCTACTGCATGGAGAAGATCTGTTTTCTGAATCTTAAATGGATTTACATGCTGAGCTATGCAGAAGCAGAACTCATAGTTGTCTTTCAATTCAAATTTTATACTCAAAACATGAGTTGCATATGAAATTAAAGCAGCAGGCATTTTGTATTTATGGAAGAACTTTCATTTAAATGCCGTCTAAGGTTTTGTTCTTAGATTTAATTCATAACGATTAACCTTGAGGATTATGAGGCTGGACCGGGATCTTTAAACTGCAAGGCAGTAGAGGTAAGTCATGTCAAGAACACCAGAAGACCTTAAAATAAATTATATGTTTGCGCATAATCACATTTGCTTTCTATTGATTTTTCAGTTTAATTACTAAAAAAAGTATACTAAGAAAAATAGACTAAGAAAAAATTTTAATAGAAAACCTCAAATTTATTAAGGAATTGAATCAAATAAGAGATATAAACAAAAAGATTGTGTATTAAGCCTGATGGAAAGTTCCCCAATGAACATAAACATCGTGCCATGGAAAGTCAAATTGTGAGAGCAATAGGACTTCCGTTCAGTTTGATCTGATGAGACCTCAGTGACTCTTAATGAGTCTAACTTAGAATGTTCTTTGATGCTTCTGAGAAATCATCCTTATGTCTACAGTTTGGGGTTATTAAAAAACTGAAATACACAGATTCTCTTCAATGACACAGGTAGGTATTCTGAAGAGATAGATGAAAGTTATTTTTTTGTAGCTGCTGATTTATGTGCCACAAAGCCAGAAATCTGTTGCAAATCACTGTTTTTGTTGCTGCCCTTTAAAACATCTCACTGTGACTTTCAGTTATAAATTGAAGATGTGTATGCGTGTACGACCATCTCATACTTGTAAAAACCATGCTTCTCAAAATATACAATGGATATGTTTAAACATTTATGTTTGATTTAATTCTACAGGATGTCCCTGAAACTAACACACTTCACAACTGAAGCAGTTGTATTACCATATTAAGAAATCCCCATGAAGTGTGCAAGTACTGTCGAAATTTGATGTATAATATGTCAAATATTTTATTTTACAGAATGATACAGCCACTTAGAGTCTGAGAAACATGTGCTTGGAGATTACAGTGAATTTTTTTTCTATATTTGCAGAGAACTACTCATTTTCAGTATTTTTCCTGTGAATCCAACAAAACTTACTCAGCGTGGAAAGTGACCTTTAATAAATAGCTTCTAAACCTTTGCAAATGTCATAACTGAATTTTGAAATCAGGAAATACAATTTTTCCACATAATAGTGTTTTTGATGGCTGTATCTGAATGCTTTGAAGCCTTTCAAGAAGTTAAAAGATGGAAGATAAAATTTTTCTTTCCTTACAACCCATTTTCTTTCTGTGTGACTGCACCGTCTCTTCTTCTTACCATAAATTTCTCTTATTAATGTCTAATAGTACTCTATGAATTTGTCATTAGATCTCAATTCAACAATGACCAGTTTCTAGCTCAGGCACTACAGCTTTGTCAAGGTGCTTGAACTCCTTTTATTCCTTCACTTCCTAACACAGAAAATCCCAATTTCCACCTATACTCTCTGTTGACTCCATGTTTTCAGGAAATGCCTTGGTGAAAACCTAAGGATCTGTGGGATTTTCTGCACTGAGGAAGACTACAATGCAAATTATTTATTCCCTTGCTTCAGATCACAGTGATATCTTGCCCAGTCAAACTAAAATGGAAGTGAATGGCGAAGTATAACACTAGCAATCTTCTAAGTCATTTTTTCGCCTCTCCCCATTTGTTTCCACTATCTCTTGCAAAATGAAACACTATGTTATCATAATTTGGATTTGGGATTCTGTAAATATTAAATGAATAAATCTATTAAATGGAAATGTGTAACACACAACCATAAGCACTTAATTCTCACTTAAAACAAAAATAGTCATATTTATCCCTTCTGATCTTAAAGTTCATGAATCAATCTTTAATTTTCATGTGGAGTACAATTAGATATGCATTGTGAATCTTCCCCTTTTCTGCTGAAAAAATGCTATACAGTATTTCCCCCTATAAGATCTTTCCTTTTCCACTAATAATCAGTGAATTAGGAGTTAGATATTTAAGCTAGCGCTACCACATGAGGTAACAAGTTCTAATGATGATTTTTTAAAAACATTTATGCAGATTTTGGTTACAAATTGTAACCTTTGCTAAACTGTAGTGGTAGCATAGTGATAACAATTATGTTCTTAATGATAATACCTCCCATATGTTTTTGTGCTGCAGCACTCGAGCTTTGCATATCTGTTTATAAGAAGAGATCTTTAACATAAATTAGGAATCGAAATATATATTCATTTTGTAAGTGTACCATTAATAAACAGCTAATTATCTTCCCTTGATTAAATGATGGTATGCAGGGGCCTAAGATCGCTTTATAATTGGAAAACTATATAACAATAAGTTAATTCATCTGACCTATCTTACAGATGTGACTTTGGATAAGATAGTTGTCATGGGTAAGGGCTGAAACAGCCAGGACAATAGATGCTGACGATCCAGTCATCTACTGCAGAAGATGCAAATCCATAATTTACTGGAAACATCTCACTGTAAAGACCGTCTCCATATTCCCTGTTGAAATAGAAAGACTCTGCATGGCAGAAACTTGCTAAAGTCAGTTTCACCAACTCATGCCTTGGTATCAGCTGACTTGTAGAGACATGCAGATGACAAGTGTATTCCTGCAATTCTCTAAAAGAGCTAATGCAAGTTTCCGTGCCACATAGAAAACACCCAGTAATAACAGTGTTTCGTTTTCATCAGTTTTTACCCTTCAGCTTTTTCTTGGTTATGACAGAAATAGCAATGTTACATTCCAGAAAGGCACACAAACCAGCCAGTATTACAACTATCTCATTGTCAAGAAACCATGCTGTTCATAAATACCATGAATCTGGAGCTTATTCCTGCCCTTTCTCATACATATGTCAAAATGTAGGAGTACTGAACACAGGACAAACCACCAAGATATCTCTGTCTTCAGCAGTGATTATGATTGATTTTGTACCCAGAGTTGGCAGTGCATACTCCATGTACTGCAACATGAATGTCTTTTGCTTGTAAGACAGACTGAGATAGTTTACCTCACAACAAACATTTCTAAGTTTACAATAGGGTAACTTCTGTTCTATAGAAAACTTTATGTCCTAGTTTCTCTCAATGTCCTGTTATTTCTATTTTCTCTTAGTTTCCCATTCCATGACCAAGATTTTGATATGGATACACAGCTGATGTGGCATACTGACAGTATATACATTTTTGGAAGAGCCTTATTCCAACAGGACACTTACAGGAGATTTGTCTAACAAGTTGTCTTTGTGCTCATCTCGTTGTGCAGTCGTTTTAGGTGATGTTTCATCATCTTTTCAGTCTTTCACTTTTCCTGCACAACTATAGATCATATGATTAAAGTTACACCACATTCTTCAGCTGTCTAATGCACCTTTTTTCAGCACTAGCAGTTAGAAAGTACAACAGAACAGTTTGCAATACTCTTTGACTGTGACTCTTTATTTACTATCGTGTCAAACTGTTTTGTTTAAAGCCATAGCCTAAACTGGATTGGGTTTATAATCTGAACCAAGGATCTGTCTTTCAAGCAGATGGGGATGTTTGGGTAGGTGGCTGGTAAATGATTCTGTGATTCTATGACAATAAATGCACATGGAAATAGCGTGTGTAGGCCAGCTTATTGTGGGAAAGGTGCAATTTAAAGGTAGCACCCTATATGACATCCACACAACAAATTCATGTCTGCTGGTAGTTCTGCGTAATTAATATTTCTTTAGCACTACTCTATGATATGCACTTCAACAAGTATCGCAGTTTTTAAAAATGAGCTGTTCCAAAGGACAGCATTGAAATGTGCTTAGCAAATACTGTCACAAGCATTTCTGGTATACTTAGCTGCTTCTTCTGAGCCAGCAAAAACAGTGGCATAATTAATTTGAAGTAATGTTTTTCTCTTCTAAAGTGTCTTGTATATGACTTTTTAAAGCCTAAGTATGTGGTTGGAACAACAGTTATAAGAATATCTTCATTTCAGCAACCATCTTGGAAAAGCTACTCATCTGGAAAGATTATCACTAGGTTAAACTACGCAAATAAATCTGTATTGTTCAAATTTAAAAAATTTAAATTATATTGTCCCCAACTGATGAACTGATAGAGTTCTTCTGAAATCAGTCAAATATCAACCAACTTGCAACTATGTGTACGTGAAAGATAGTCAAGTTCTTTTGAAATCTACTTGTGGGCTCAAATGGATTTGTTATTTTTCTATTAAAAAAATGAAATTCTTTCTGTGATATATGTCAACTAAAGTTATTACACTATTTTTATTTACTATTATACTTGACATCTTTTTCTGTTCAACCACAAACAGCTGACAAAGTACAAAATGAAGAACGCTTGTTAAAATTTTTGCTTAAAATTCCACTTGCTTTGTAAAAAAAAACTTCTCTTAGAGATCTTTTCTTCAGATAAACTATGACTGGTGATTTACATTTGATACATGCTGGAGAATGTCCAGCTTTATAAATATTTAAATCAAAGTAATAATTGGAAAAAAAATCAGTAAGTATATTCCATCTTCTTAATGGACAATTTTTCTCATTTATAGGGGATCTTAACATCTCAGTAGACAGCAAAACAGACATGATGTTTTTCTTCAGAATCTATGAAATAGAGCTTCCTCTGCTTCTATGTATTGTGCATATCAAATATTCAGTTTTGTGTACATGTTTTAAAAATGTGATTTAAAATATTTCTGACTAGCATTACAGAGATGGATGCTTTATATCCACTGATTTTTGATTGTATATTATTCTAAATATCTAAGAAAAGTAAACCAATTTAATTCTTATTGATACAGGCCACAGAATCTGCTCTGGGCTACAAAGAGGTATTGTCATTCTCCTAAAGGTTAAAACTTTTCTTCTGATTTCCAGCACAAATAGAATGTGTCATTAATACTCTTTTCTTGAGTTAGTCTTTTCTATGTTCTAGACTAATGCTGTATTTTACTTTTAATGACTCAGGTTTTATCCTTATGTTTAACTACATATGTCATTTATTATGTTCAGTCATCTTAGTAAGCTCTTTCAGCTGTCATGTTAAATTGAACAAGTCAGGCGTTTTGGTAATTTTTCTCCAGGTGGTTTCTGTATTTCTGACACTATTCCAGTACTTCTTCCAATTTTTTTCTTTAACTTTCTTAAACTACATAGGAAGGATAAAACTGTCCAAATCATGGATGCAGTTCCTTCAGGAGGTAACCACCAGCTGCAGTGCCGGCTCTTCCCTGGGCTGCAGGGGAACTTCTACTCTGGTGCCCCAAGGTTCTCCTTCACTTCCTCCTCTGACTTGGTTGTTCCTTCTGCTCTTTCTCACTCTAGTTACTCCCTACTCCTCTGCATGTGGGACAGTTTTACCCTTTCTTAAATGTTTTCCCCAAGACAGCACCCCTCACCCAAGTGTTCCAGCCATGCCCTGTGGGGGTTGACTGGAGCTATCTGGAATTGCTGTGTCCTGCACAGGGCAGCCCCACCCACTCCTCACAGAGACCGTCCCTGCAGCCCTCTGCTAACAAAACCTGAACACCTACAACCAATCCAGTTCCTTTTTTCAATTTCAAATTAAAATCTTGGTAAATGAAAATTCTGAGTCCATTCGTTCTGGTACTGCTCTCAGTAAACAAGGTTGATAAGCTATTTCCTCCCCTAGTCTTATTTCCTGGACTTAAAAAATTACACTCACTTTGTTTTCCCCGGAAATTACGTTTCATAAATCACATTGCTCTCTAGATTCTTCAATTAATTCATGTCTTTCTCAAAGTACAGCACATCACAGTCCACCTGAGGCCTAAACTGAGCAAGTAAACTTTTATGGACTACAGCAAAGTCATTTTTGGCAGCTAGCCCACTGGCCACCCTCCTGCTTATCTACTGATTATCTCTTCTGGGAAAGCATGACATCACCTTCAGCTCAGGATACAATAAACTCCTAAAACTCCTAAAACCTGTCCTGAAGAAAACAGAATTGTTTCCTCAGCTTTTATCTGTGCAGTGGATTATTCCTATATAATGAAGACGCTTCGCTGACTCTTATATTTGGGGCTCCAAAAAGGGAAGAAAGCATCAGGGCAAATGTGTGTCTATGCTCTTCTGACTTCAGAATTACCTCTGGAGGTAAGAGGCTAAATACTAGTCGATTTCGTTGTAACAAGCATAAAACTAAAAATATCTACTGTTTAAAGCCTTGCATTCCTAGAGACGTTTATATGTTCTTAATCTAAACGTGTGCTATGAAACAATTCAACTTTGGCATTAATGTAAAGGAAAGGTTTTCTGAAAAAAACCACACATTTAGAAGTAAATGACTCCACAATTTAAGATAATAATTAGACAAATACCTTCAATGTTTTGCATGAAATAATAGTGATAGAAAAACTGTCAATATGTTGAAATAGTTTGTCAAAAACATGTATAACATTACTAAACTCAATAAAGAAATGTTCTTGATTAACCCACAAAGGAAAATGTTGTGATATATATCCTGTTTCTCACTGAAGACATTTGTCTTGTGTTGCCTAGACAGACTGTCACCATGTTCTCATCCATCTTGGTTACCCAAAGGACACAACAGAACTATTGATTTGTATTCATTCTTATACAAATTGTGAAGAGATTTCAGCACTGATAGACAGTTCTGTTGTATTCCCGTGCATAAACATTGTTAAGGGAGGTAAAATTACTTATCAGGCAGCTGTCGTACATGTTACTGTGTCTGTTGTTCACTATGCATTCAAATAAGAAAATATCAATTTATGGTATACTGATTCCTTAATGCGATTATTCCATTTTGTACACATTTGTGATTAGTGTTCGCAGTACCTCATTCAAAAGCAAGATGCATGGAGAAACTTCTAGCATTATTGTATGTGTCATTCCTAATTTAGCTTGACTGATTAATTGGGATTTCTTACACTGTTCCTTAAGTTAATAAAGTCAGTTTATTTGTCTCTAAAGCACAGGTTTAAGCAACTTGGAAAACAGAAGAGTCAGGATGTGTATTTGACTACTTATTTTAACTTGGTAAATTAAAAAAGAACTTTTTTATAATAAAATAGATCTATATTTTTTCCTGTCATGTTCAATGCAAGTGCATATTCAAACCACTCTAAAAGAACAATTTACAAATTCTAACATTAAGCATCCCACAAGATGAGCCACTATTAAGTCTTTAAAGTTCAGACTCAATGACCTGGTGCGTGCAGCAGCTACGTATGCTATCAAATGAAAACATAACAGAAACTAATTCTTGCTGATTAACATTATCCTTCATTTTTTGTCTTACAGCAAAGAAGAACCATGTTCTTGGGTATTTTTAGCAGCACTTTAACAACTACACAACAATTTCAAAGACAGAGCCTACTCTTCTGCCTGAAATAAACAAAGAAAGCATTACACACAGTGCTGCCTGAACATAACAAAAATTCTTAATATCAAATTTGTCAAACACTCCTTTAACACTTGAAAATACTAAATGTTTGATGCTTTGCATATATATGATGGGAATAAGAGGTCTTAGTTTAGAGTGAAGGAGATAAATATGTTTCATAGACTGTATTGCTACGTCCCTAACAGTAAATCAAAGCAGCCAAAGCCATTTTTTGGCACTGAGGGTAGATGGTGTTGAACAGCCTGCGCCCACACCACTGAACATGCACACTCCAGACCTCCAGATGCTGATCTCATGCTAACTAGGAGTAAGGACCAGCCTCCCACCCCTGCAGATCACTGATCCCTGCCCAGCTGGAAGAGTGCTTGTCGCTCTCCCCCAAACTGCTCACACAGTCTAACAGGGCAAACAATCACCTGGCAAGACAGCATGCCAGTAACATATAGATTTCCAAATGCAATGTTTACCTTGTCATAAAATAGTTATGATGCTCACAGGCTTTTTAAGCAGTCAGAGATGGTATTCAGGGTATGTAAGCAATGACTCAGGACATTTATACTGATCAGTCTCTGCCAAGTCAAACAAATGAGAATGCTTTCACTGCTCTTTCAGATCAATATGTATTTCATTTCTGGAAACAATTGGCCTATGTCTCAGCAGAAGTTATCTGTGAGTCATATGTAGTCCCAGCAAAGAAACCTCAAGAATTTTCAGGAATAAACCATATAGCTGTGAATTGCTGCTTCTTCCATAGCTTTACTCTGAGGTCCCCAAGGACACCACTAGTTTTGACTTTCACGGCCTGCCCTGCCCCAGGCTTCCCCTCATCTTGCCCACAGCAGAGGACCCCATGTCAGCTCCCCCGGGGCTGTCACCCCCTGCCCCAGTGATGCTGCAGCAGGGCCGGTCTCCAGCCTCCCGTAACCCTGCCTTGCCTGGCCATGGGCAGCCCTCATTGGTGTATATGCACTTTATTTATGTGCTCAGTAAGCAATGCATCTCCTGCAGTATAATTATTGATTTGCAATAGTGATGGACTTTTAAAGGAAAAGGACATTTTTTAAACAACAATTAAGTGAAGACTAATAATAATCCAGTATTTTCAATATAAGCTGCAGCTGCAACAAGTAAGGACAGTATTGTGATTGATAGAACTTATGTTTCAGGCTAAGGTTAATAATGAGATTTTTCTACACAGAAAAGTGCATGACATATTAAAATGAAACTATTTGGTCTGTTCCTCACAGACCTCAGAGTTTTTCAGTATCCTCAGCATGTATTGATCATCACAGTCAGTAAGAGCTATGTTGGTATACTGCTTTGTAAGGGATCATCAGCAATTTGCCTTGTAGGTGAGAATGCTTGAAATTTTTGGCTGAAGTTTTCATCAAAGCAATGACTCACCATAACGCAGAATGAGAAGAAAAAGGTTCATTATTAAATGCATAGAATTGATCATTGATGGGTAACACGCTGCAGTACTACTTTTCATGCTTAACAATGAAAGTCAAACCAAAGCACATTTTATAATGTCTTGTGATATATAGTGCTCAGACCAATATGAGGTTTCTCTTATGCATACATATACATAAGTGATACTACAATTCTGCATGTCAAATATATAGAAACATCAGTAAAGACTTCCTTGCATGTAGTAGTTGCAGAATCAAAACTGTCCTTTTAAGTCCTCAGATATACATTCCCTGACTTGCTACATATGCTTTTAAAACCTTTTTAAACCCTGTGACTGAACACATGTATTTCACAGTTACAGGATACAATGCAGTTAGAAATGTCTATCTTTCACAAGTACAGTTTTCAGTGGCTCAGCATCACCACACAGAGTTTTGGTGTGACACCACAAGCATTTCCCAGACATGCTAACAAGATATATTTAACAGTTAATATCCCTTATATGTCCATATCTCAGTACACACATGCTAGAGACAAGGATCTGAACTACTCCAAGTACTTGGCATTCCAACATTCACATTTGAAATTACAATGTGACTGAGCATGCGCTGTCTGACGCTGAAGGGAATTTGCTCTTTTTTTTCATCCCAGCCTTCCCTGATGCTCAAAATGAGTTCAAGCTATTTCCCCCAAGGGCAGTTTTAACATAATCATTTTCACACACTCTGTTCTTCTTGTCAAGCCCCACTCTAGCCAGCCCTTTCATTCTAACAAAGCCTCTTGCATTCATTTGCATGCAAGAGACTATTAAATTACTTCACAATTCCAATATTTCAGAAGAGGAGACAAGAGACATAAGTCATATCAAATATAGGAGGTAATTGTAACACACAGAGTATGTATGTCCATCACTCTTCTTTAAATTCCAATCAAAATGAAAAAATCCTTCTCTTTTGTTATCTAATTTAATAAATCATACCACTTTATTTTTCTTTTCTAATTTAATTATGTTTCTGAAGAAGTGCATTTAATCAAACATAGTGCAGCACAGAGTGATATCATCTTCTCAGTATAGCTTCAGATAAACTCTGTAACATTTCAGATTTGCCTATCAGTTGATATAAACTGATCAGCTTGAATCAGGGGGATTTGTACCAATGTATTCTGCTATTTTTTCCATATACTGCATCAACAAATGCTACAATTTAGGGACAAAAACCATGATGTTGATAACAGCCCATTAAAAGTAAAATGAGAGTTAGTAATTCACACTGTTAACGTAAGTGGTAGATTCCCTATCATCAGATAACCTAAACCAAACCTGGCTGATTTTCTGAAATTCGTGTTGTCACCATCCACAACTATTGGACTCTATAAAGGAATAGGTAAGTTACAATGTTAAACTTTGTTTACCTTGGGAATGGTACTATCTGTTTAAATGTTCTACACGATCTTCAAAGCACTCTGTGAAAACTGATTCATAAAGTATGTTTACAACTTTTCTGAAAGAGGAAATGAAGGCTATTTCAGTTAGCAATAGCCATTTTATATAGTTTCTCTGTACAAAAAAAAAAGGGAGGGAAATAACTTAGATCTCTGTAATAGATCCATTCTGAAATATAAATCAATAAAATCCTACAATACCAGCTCTACTAATTTGTCCCACTGTTCCACAGGTACACTTTGATTTACAAAAGGTCAGCATGAAGTAAACCTCTGTATCTTACAATTAAAAATTACAGAAGGGAGAAAGCTAAAATACAGGAATTGTCCCCATTCACAACATATTTGGAACAAATGTAATAAATGCAAATTGAGTATCTGAAAGCTCCTGGATGTTGACCTCAGTGGGACTGGATCAATAGCAGTCAAGGAGAGGTCACTGCTCTGTTTCCCTCTGGGCCAAATGTTTCATTTCCTGCCAAGCCTGCTTCTGTTAGTAACTACTCGGTTTGTCCTTATTATAGCCAGCTCAATGAAACACCACAAATTAAAATACTGACGTTATAAAGAATCTAAAAAGCATTCTTATGTCCTTTCAGTGATAAAAGTGATTTATCCATAGATGTTTTACAAAATTTTGAATGAATAGATGACTACATGTGATCTCATCAGCACATGGTAATACAGATGAGTAAGAACCATGAACCATGACAGATTTTGTCACATGCAATTGTAATAACTCCCCCCATGGTGTTGCAACAACTCAAATTTGACACTTAACCTCTGACCTCCATCACTACTACTGAAGATATAGGATTAGATGTGCTAACAAGTAGAAGAAAAGATTGATGTTTGATAGAACTCAGTCACTAGAAAGAGTTTCGGAAAAATAAGTATCTATTTTTCAAAACGTGGCATGAGCAAAAATGGTATTATCTTGAGAAATGATACAAAATTTTAAGTACAGTTTGAATTTCAGCTTGGAAAATTCAGTGGAGTATGAAATGCCCTATAAAAACCAAGTTGAGAAAGATCTGTGTTCACTGGTATCCATTGTCTACTATAATGAGATGCAATTCATACTTTCCTGTTTATTACATTTATTTGTCTGTTTCTGCATCATCTCTCTCCTAATCTTCAGGAGCGAAGAGGCTGCAAGCAGGAGATCCTAAATATCCCTCCCAGATGTCTATAATCACATCCATGTCTGGTTTTGTGTTACCACCTTTGTCTTGGGAAGCAAAGCAGTGGGAGATTTTGTTTCCAGTACTTCCCACTGCAGTGGATGTTGATGTGACTGCAGGATGAGCAGGGTTCCATGTTTATATGGTCTGTGGCTTTGGTATGCTGCCAGTCAAAAACCAATAATGGAAACCCCAACAGGAAAACAGCAATTCTCTGTAGTTTATTGCTCAGCCAAATTTGAAGATAGTTTCCTGGCATCAGCCATTGGTATTTTCCTGGCACTAGAACTCATCGCCTGCCAGAGTTCCTACAGATAATGTAAGTATACACACTACTCTCAAAAAAAGATCCAATGATGTCTCGTAATGGAAAGTGTTTCCAAAAAACAAAAGAAGTGATCACTAAATATGTTATAAAAATGAGTTCTTACTGTTAGATCTATAATACTGGGCTGTCTTGGAACTGGAAGACTAAACAATTTTAATTTCTTTCTGTTCCCTTTATGATAGAACTATTATTTGTACTAAGAGATTTTATATATATTCAAGGTATTGCATAAACAAATACAACCCCAATGGGAAGTCTTTTTTATTTCTCAAAAAAAAAGAAAATAAATTACATTAAAAATGTAAGAATCCACTAATATTTTATAAAGAAATTCTTGGTACACTGCCTAATATGACATATGGGTTTTTTAAACGGTTATATGCATTTTATTTTGTTAATTGATTTAGCTGTTAAAAGTTCACTACTTGTTAGCTGCAGCTGGTACTGGCTAGCTGTAAATTCTGATAATATCTGGACTATATAGAAGTGGCACATCCTAAATCCTCCAGTTAAGAAAGTGACACGACACCAGCAAAAGCCATGGCGTGAACCACCAGTCACGAGGCTGATCATGCATTGTGCTTCTGCACATATACTGTTTAGGTTAGGAAAACTGGGACCTTGGCATTCCAGAAAGAAGAGCTGGTGTAGAAAATTCAGGATTCATGAAAAGAAGTGGTCTTTGGAAGAAGGGGTCCAGGAAAGAGGAAGGTGAAGAAGTGCAAGCAACACACTACAAACAGACACAACTTTCTGCTTGAGCTTCCCAGATCAGCAGCGATCTGCTGCTGGGATGGAGGGTGGAGACCTGGTGAACAAAGCAAGTTAGTGAGTACGTGCATGAAAAAGGGGAAAAGCTCGACTTGGTTCTCAAGTGAACAGTATTCAGAACCAATACATGCTGTTGTTATTACATTTGTTTAAAAAGGTTTTTAAGGATTAGTCTGACTTCAGAATGTTATGAAAGACTGAGAAAAAAGGAAGAAAACTAAATGAAAAGGAAAATAAATCTCTACTTCTAAAATAAAAGGCTTGATATGAAGTTTGAGATCACTGAATTAAAGGACACTATTTTGTTTGGCAAAAATCCAGGTATAAAAGACTTAAGTGGCTATAGGATCAATATAGATGAAATCTCTTAAATCATTTCTTTCTAAAATTCTAATGAAATAGTAAGAGGCAATGATAAAAGAACTGTGCAGACCACAGAGTTGTTTGGTTTTTTTAGCTACTAGATCTATTAGCATTGCTTTTTCTGTTTTATAGGTTGAAATTTCTGTCTGTGGGATTTGTAGAGGACGAAGAGGAAGAGGTGTGCTGAAATTCCCAGGTTAAGGTAGAGCAAGTATGCTTGTAAAATGGCCTTAGGCTGAATCATTAATGGTCAGACTCAATTCTTCCTAAAACTACCTGAATTGTAGCTTACAGTGACTTTAAAAGATCTTTCTGTGAATATGAATCCCACATGATCTGAAGAAATTTTACTGAATTTAGACATAGAGATTGAAATTCATCTAACCTAAGGTAGTATCTGAAAATTTGTGGTCTAAATCTGTTTTAATAAGCTGAAGGTCAGTTTGCAGTCAATGCAGATAAATAGATAATTAAAGTAAATGAGATTAATCCCCTTCTAGAGGTGTTTATTTCTCTCCATTAACTACAAAGGAAGGTAGCACTAACCAGCTTAAAGTCAGGTAGCTGATGTCGAGATCTATTGTATCTGTTGAAATGAATTCCCAAATGTTAAAAAGCAATCTACTTCTACAAAAGCTATTTTCTATTTTCTATATTGACTAACCTGTATCTTGAGAGCAGTCTTCAGGTCTCATCACTATATCTAGATTTTTTATACAATCCACAAGTAAGGACTTCATAAGTGGAACCAAGTCCACTAAAAAGATGATTGGAAAGCAAACTAATATTAACAGATCCAGATTATACGTTATATCCTGTCCCCTTCTCAAGTGTTCTTACAGGATTGAACTAAACAGAAGCATTCATTTCACAAATATTTTCCTGATGCTTGGCACCTTCAAATGAATACAGAGATCAGACCTTTTAAAAGGCAACTGGAAGACATGATAGAGCTACCCCCTTGTCAGTAGTTGAGTAGTACATTAAACCAGTACATCATTTTATTCTGTACTCTATTTGAAGAGCATATATTTTGCACCTTGCATAGTCAGTAGACTGTAAACTCTTGTACATAAAGGCTTTGTTAAAAATCCCAGAACAGTCAAGTATCTTCAGCATTTCCCAAGTCAAAGGAAAATTAAGCTCTAGTCTGAGAGTTTAGGGCATTCACTTGAAAGAAGAGACCTGGGTTGCAGTACCTGTTTTAATGACAGTCTCTATACTGTATGTTAAATCTTTTCTCATGTCAGAGTTAGAACTGCATTGTCTCCTTCTCTGGAAAGTGAGGCTACACTCATCTACACATGCTCTCTTTTTGGCTGGTAGATTTGTAATTCCTGGGAAGAGTGAAAAAGCTTCTACAGAAATGTTGGAAGCATTACCATGGAAGGCAATGAACCGACTAAGATAGACTTGGTAAGTGGTTGCAAGTCTACACCAGTGTTTGGATGACTTTCCTAAAAATCAGTATATATAGGGAAGAGGAGGCGGGCTCCACATTCCATGTTGTGGAGGATAGATAGCTGTAACTAACACAGAAGTGGCTATCCGTGCTTGCCACCACTACTGACACTCAATGGGAAAGGAATGATGTTTAAAGAAAGGATTCGTAAGACTTTGGAGAGGCTTCCCTGCAGCATGGGAACTAGTTGTCAAAGACAGTAAGGAGACTAAAGATAAGACATATCTTTGCAGTCAACTCTTGCTCAGACTGCTGGTCCCTGTGGATGCCATCCTCACTTGCTTTATGCTTCACGTGTTGGATAGGAAGCCTTTGTACCTCACAACTAGCTTCTATCCTTAAGCAGAAATAGGATTTGTGTAGTTCCAGTTGCTTACCTGGAATTGTGACAGCACCAAAAAATATTTGAAGCCAAGGGATTACTTTCTGAAACTGTTTTGGACTGACTACTAATTAATGTTTTATTTGAGAACCCTTTCATAGCTGGATGCAGTTGGACAAAAATAGATCACAAAAGGAGTATATTTTTGTTTATCATCAATTTTTTGCTTAGTTTTGTAGACACTCATGAAACTCTGCAGAAATCTTCTTAATTTTTCATATATTGTAAATTGTTTTCACAAATTTGTTCATTTCAGGAATCTTTTTTTGTTACTTCTCAAATGTCTAGTCAAAGGAATACTGTTTATAATGAGTTGGATCTTGTGATATTGCTCAGACTAATCTGAGGAACTTCTACTTTATTACAATATTAGATGTCACTGAATTCTATTGTTAAATTTTCCAAATCCCTGAAGGCATTTTCCACGCGGTAGGGAAGCAAGGCTCTGAAATGACTTGTTTTGAAAATCAGGCCAGTCTTCCTGCCACATTTACATGAAAAAATATTTACAACACTTTACAAAATAACAAGAAATAGATCTTTTTCCTCACTCTTGCTTTAATACCTATGCATATAACTAGATTATGGCACACACATACCTAGATTATGGCACATGTGAGTGCTTCACAGTTCCTGGATCCAGTCATCTGCCCCTGCTGCATTCTATACGTGTATCACATCAAATCCAAGTGTGCACCTACTGAATGATAATTTCCAGACCCAGTAAACCAAGGTGTATAGATGGAGATGTAGGTACAATCTACCCTAAAGGGACAGAGCCCAAGGAAGTTCTATATTTTACTGGTTTTTAAAAATGTATTATTCTAGCCAGTAGCAGGGTTTTTGTTTTTGTTTTTGTTTTTTTTTGTGGTGAGAAACCCACTGTAACATTTGCTTCTCTCCTAGTCCTCACAGGCTTAAAGCCTGTTTTGATCTTAACAGGTGTTTGAGATATCTCTCTTCTTAGCAACTTAAAGAATTGATGTTTCGGCAGTTACCGTTGTAGGAAGTTCAGCTACTGTTTTGGTTTAGAGCCTAGGTGCTTAAAAATGTCTCACTACCTAAAGATTAAATTATTATTTTTTTTTTTTTTTACCTATAGGCTAATGTCTTTAATCATGTTTTAATGGCTGAAGCATGGTTTTCTCCTAGGCTTTAATTCACCTCTACCAACATAATATTCTTCAGCAAAAGCTTGCTTTTGCCTTGATGAGGATCTTAGTACATGTTAATGCTGGCTCTTCGACAGGATCTAACAATAATACTTCTGAATGAAGCAGTTCCACTCCACAGGGTAGACTCTTATCTTGAATGTGTGATCAACCATGACTCTGAAATTTCAATGAGGAAATAGACTGTCACAGAGCTGTGTGAGGGGCTAGCCCTGGCTACAGGGAATGAAAATCTTCAGTTCAAAGAACCTGTTCTTGTGCAAAAATGGGTCATTCTTCTCAGCTGTACTGTGGCGCTGGCAGTACAGTCAGCCATCAAATTGCTGTGGTAATAGGTTTGCGTCAGGACTCTTGAAATGCTTTCTACATAGATGCTTACATTAGGAGCATTCTTGGAACTACAGTTTGCTTTCAGAAAACAGGGCCTCTCAAAGCATGTTGAGGTCACTGATAGCACATATGTACTTAGTTTCCCTCTCTTAAATAGAAGCATGTCTGCCAAGTAATAGGGGTAGCCCCCACTGCTACTGCAAACGTTGGCAGATAGAAAGATCCCTCAAACCTATTTGAATACAAATGCAGGAAATAACATATGAATAACTTATGCCTGCGGCACCCAGTGGAAGGATAAAGAAAAATATATTTTGAAGGACAGACCCAGAGCAGTGGCTTCAAAGCCACTGAACATCTATCAGTGACAGCTTTAAGCATGCAAGGATTATGAGCAACCCTGTGTATGCTTACATCTTGGTAGCATATAAAATGTTCCCAGGTGACCCACAGAAAAAAAAAAAAGATAACAGAACCCAAGGTAGAGTTTAAGCAGCAAAGCAGTATGTACATTTTTTAACTATATTGTACACAGCCTAGACACAAATGCCTACAGAATATCTGTGAAGACAGGACTGCTTTGGTTTCTGAGGAGTTTAATTTTATGGCCTATACCACCGGTCTGTCTCTTCGGTATCTTCTTAACTGCAAGCATGTATTTATCTGTTTTGACTAGTGAGATATCAGATAATTCCTTTCTGATTTTGATTGAATTGTTTTTATTTGATCATGCAATAAATTATTTTGGCATAAGTACAGTTATTGAATTCCTATTTAGCTAGGCATCAACTTCATATAGTAATTCACTAAACTAATAGTGTCTGAGGAAGTAAAATGAATAGCACAGTAAGACCAGCTGCTTCTTAAATTAAAACTATTTCTTCTTAAGCTTAAAGCAAAGCATGGAACTGTATAGGGAAAAACTGTCAAGCATTAAAAGGAAGGCCCACAAAAATAAGATGACACCTATTTTTTGCTATGCTGTTATTTTTCTTCCTTTTCCCTAGTATTCATATAGAGATTTTTGGTGCAGTCTGCTTTCTACTCCCCCCATCCTGGAATTGGTTATTCTTTCTCCCCAAGCTGAATTTCCAGTCCCTGAGGAAAGTAGTTGGTACAAGCACAGAGAAAGTAGTAGGTACAAGCACAGAGAACACTGGTACACATGAAGAGTTTATATGGAGCTGTAGTGAACAACCTACACCAGTTCCAGCTCTTATTCTCTCACCGCAGTCAGGATCTCTCTCTTCCTTCATTTACATGAAGTGATGAGGCTTTATCAATCTTAAAGGGGCTTTTTTATAATGAGTCTGACAACAGCAGATGTCAAATCTAGCCAGCAAATCACTGATGTAAACCACCAACTTTGCCCTCCATCTGGTTTGATCCACCTGAATTCCTGCAACACTGAAAAGACCCTGTAGGAGTGTGAAAAAAGTACAAAGAACTTTGATGAACAGATGAAGTCAGTGTTGGATAATTGATAGTTACGATTGCTACTTACCCTTTCCTGTTGCACCAAACCAGAATAAATTTCTCCTGAAAGGCCAGAAGGTAACTGGATAAAATCAATTTACAGCCACAGGGAACTTGATAAGGTTAAGAGGATTTGAAAAACCCCACTATTTTCAAAGTGAGAAGTTCATTTGAAACTGCCTAAGAAACATCACAATTTGATGATTTTAGCACAGAACTGTCTCTTGAGGAGGGTTATCTTTTTTTGTTCATTTTATAGTAAGTGTAATTTGAGAGAAACAATCCCAGCATGTAAACAATTGGAAGCCTCTTGCTTAAGCAATTAACATCTTATTTATAAAATTGTAACATGGTTTCTAGTCAGAAAATAGCCTACAGTCCTAAAAATGCAGATAACATCCTATTACTATCAAAGAATTTTTCCTCTGTCTAAACAGATGCAGCTAGCTGATTCATTTGTCCAAAGCTATGCACCTTAGGGGAACAGGGAGCAAAGGTAAGTGAGCTGATGCAGAAATTCTGTAGTTGGCATCTGGTCTTTCTTGAAGTTGTCTACTTCCAATCTTATGAAGCATTCCTTATAGTGAATAAACTGGTTTTAAGCCAGCACAATTCTCTCTGCTTAAAACAGGAAATTTATAAACCAGAAACAAGTGCATCAGGCAAAATTTACGGATTTTCTTAAAACATTCCTTCCAATATTCCAATACTCAGAAGCTTATGTTGTTTATACATGGGAATGCTATGTTTGGGACCTGGATTATGAGTGGGACTAGTCAATTTCTGAAGCCTCTGATTACAACTGGTATAACTATGACAAAGGTTATAACGAAGGCCTAGGCAGTAATGATTACATTATAGATTTGGTCATCTCCCAGGAGGGTTCTGGGTTGGCCAAGTTCTGCATGAATAAGCAGACTAAGGGCGGTGTCAACTATGCCAACTTACGCTCCAAAGATTAGGTAGAGTATGCCTGTGTTATGGTGATATGTGAATTTTTTTTCTGCTAAATTAGAAGCAGTTTTCAGCTATATATGATCAGATACCAGGTTTGTATGGTAACATATCCACATTTGTGTTCAGCAGAAACATAACCTCAGTATCAAAGAAGATGGATTAATTATTTTGTCTGTTTGAAGGTTTAGTAAATCAGGAAAAATGCAGTATCAACCAAGACAGATTAAGTTCTCTGTATCTTACAGTGAACAATTGTCTGTGTTGAAAAAACATCTACCTTCTCATGAAGAGTAACTGCTAGCACATAATAATACAGCTTCAGGTTTGTGCTCGTATACCTACCTAAGTACTGATTTCATTAAGAAACTTCCTCCCTGCCCCTTTCTTATGCCTCTCTTCCTATTTATCTCTTCTGGTAATTAAGTGTTAAAAATGCCCTTTATGGTGGAAAAAGATATAACCAGAAATTAACTGAAAAGTAGGTGCAAAGATACATTGCAATTCCACATTTAACATTCAGCAGTCTCTTTCTGTCAGCTACACACATGCTCTTTATAAATTTCTCTGAATACAGATTTGTACAAGAGGATAAAATGCAGTCCAGTTCAGCGAAAGACAAATGTTTAACAGAAAACAGGTAGACACTAAAGGTAAGAAGTCTAGCTGTTTAGTTTATATTTAAAGAAAAAAGAAGAAGAAACCAAAGTAGGACTATGTAATTCTTCAAGGAGGTGGAAGAGATATGGAATTATTTTTAAAAGTTGCTAGTCAAGTTTACATACAACATGACCCCAGACATCTGATATATAAATTGAATGGTATATAACAGAAAAAAGGAAAAGGAGGGATGGAATGGATTTAAATCAAATGACCAGTTTGACATAGTCTGATGCATCAACATTTTCTTCTGAGAAAAGGATATAAATAAGTCTACC
>NW_009727609.1:693-8472 GCF_000703405.1 Apaloderma vittatum | reverse complement strand
AAAAATGTAATAAGAGGGCGGCACGTGGGGGGGGGGGGGGGAATACTCCTTAGGGGGGTATAAATACCCTTAGGGGGAAAAAAAAAAATACTCCTCCTTTGGTTTTAAAGACCAGCACAAAACCTTCACCTAGAGTCAATGGAAAGCAGTGCTGGTGGACAGCATGAGAGCAGCTTCAGCAGATTAGAGCGCATTTGCTGCAATGTCCTTGTGCCTGATTCAAAGTCCATTGTCAATGTCAACACTCATATTAATCACAGAGTCACAGAATGTTAAAGCCAACAGTCATTCAGGTAAGGAATCAAAAAATAAAAAAGAAAAATAAAACAGCAAAAAAAGAGATGATAAACACCAATAGTTAGATACTTTAAAAACTGCACCAATAACAATTTTTATATTTTTCTCTTTTCAGTGGACTTCATCAGAAAACTTCTGGAAATACTAAAGGACTGAAATAACATTTAAAATATTAATGTTTTGTAGTATTGTAGTAAACAAGATATGTTGAAAATAAGATATATGAGAATGGAAAAGTAAATTGCAAATACAGTAGGAGAGAAAAGTAGATGTGCGTAATTCATTAAAAAATATTTTGAGAAAAAATCTCTTGAAATTCATCAGGCTTGTATTTTAGTATTCCTAAAAAACAAATGTAATTACGTTTTTGAGTACTCTTAAGTAGCTGACTTTTACATAGTTTGGGAAGTGTCACTGCGCTATAGATTTCTCGCAAGTTTTTTATTTTAACAGCTGATGAGTTTCAATACGTATATGGTACACTAAATTTTTACAAATGCATAATAATTAAAATATTTCACAAGTCTGTAAGTTTGAATGGCCCTTGAGATGTCAAATTTTAAAATAACAAACCAAAATCGTATAAAATTAAGATCAGAATGAAATATAATTGTTCAATCATTACATAAAATTAGTATGCTATTGACTGAATTGGGACAGTGCTTAAATGCAGATAACAGTATAGTCTGTCCTCAAATTTCATCCTCTTCAAAAAAATGCATATAGTCACAGAGTTCATGGCACTTTAGAATGACTTATTTGGAAAATTAAATAATTGCAAGATGAGACTGCACTTAATGCTCTATTCAGAAAAAGAGTGACTCATCACCCATTTGCTCCATGAGTGAACTGAGCTTAGCAGTGGTTGAGACTAATACAGCACAGCTCCTGAAATAAAGCAAATCCATTTGCTCTGACACAAATGGCAAATAAATTCCATCATTATGAGCAGATTTAACAACATGTGCTGAGCTTTTAACATTTACATTCTTATTACTAACTCGAACTTTTCAGACACTGAAAACATTTTTTTTTTACAGAATCACAGAATATTAGGGGTTGGAAGGGACCTCGAAAGATCATCTAGTCCAATCCCCCTGCCAAAGCAGGATCACTTATTTTCATAAACTTGCTAAATGTTTGCCTGCTTTTTAAATTTCCTCTCTTTTAAGTTTTCTGACCTTCTCCATTTATGCACATCTCTAAGAGAACTATTACAAGTACTGAAAACTTCTCCAAAAAGAAGCTGCTGAGAGCATCAAATGGCTTTGCTAATATAAAGAAACAAGGAGAAGGGGAAAAGTTGCTGAAAGTTTTGAAACTGCTTGTGATCTGAAGGTTTTAAAATTTGAGTTCATACTGATTTTTCTAAATCTTATGCAGGAGAATGGTTAAGTGTAGACTATAGATATTTTAAGGGTTGAAGTGCTCTTACCTAAAAAGAGAAATGAGTAATTTAAAAGCATTTTCATTGAGGACTTGTTCTCTAAGGAAAACTTACTCACAAAGCTGGTACAGCTTTTTTGTTCTTCTGAACCGGAAATGTCTATATATTTTACTACCCATTAAAATTTGGGCTAGATGACCTTTAAAACTCCCTCCCATCCCATAACATTCTGTATTCTAAAAAATTGCATTTAGATCTGCTCAGTTTTGATCAAACAAATTGTGAAATATTTAATAACATTTTTCATGGTTTACAGTTAATAAAATGTTAACTTGACTTTCAAATTATTTTCTATCTTCTACACACATTCTTCTGTATACTAAGAGCCTTAAAACCATTCAGTGGCTTTTCCAGAAAATGTTTGCACTATGATCCAGTAAAACTGAAATATATATGAAGTATTGATTCTATGATTTCTCTAAAAACAGACAGATCTCCACAAGTGGGATCAGTATCACTTCACAGCCATCTGCTGAACTAGAACATACACTGACAAAAGGAAATAACTTCTGTGGGGTTTTTGTTTCATACTAGTGACAATATCTGCATTTAATCCTAAATTAGACCTCTATCTGCTTCCTAATTTTTAGGTTCCTACTGAAATATTCTGCTTAAAATATCTCTTATTTAGAAAGTGAGAAGTTTTAGGTTCCTTTAAAGCTCCAAAGCTTCTCTCTTCCAATGTCCTGGAGGGTAGTTATTTCCAATCCTATGTTTAGTAAGTAGTATTTTTCTCAAACTGTTGAGTTTCTAGTATTACACAATTTAAGTATGCTCAGAATAATTATTTAAATTTATACTTAGAAGTATGCAAACTGATAAAGATGTTGTATAGTGTCAAAGCCTTCCCCATGTTGGGCTTTATTTTAAGCAAAATTTCCATAATGTTTTTCTATGGTTTGAAGAGTTATTTGAACTCTTTCTGACCTTTTAATATTGCAAAGTATCGTAAAATAATTTTGGTGAAGAATTTTCTTTTTTGTTTTTGCTGATTTGTATGTCCTGTAGTTTCATATACTTGGTTTTAAAATGGCCAGATGGATACTATCCATAGGTGATTTGTCTGGAATTTTCTTTGTGCACTTATACGCTTCTGATAAGTAAGTGGGAACTAGTTAAATTTTCTATAGCTATATATTTTAAATGCACAAATAGGCATATGTTAAATCATACGCTGAATTTTCTCTATTTCATTGTTGCAACATTGTAATAGACCAATAGATTAATGAAATATAATTTTATTTTTTTGCCTGGCTATGGGCTTTGTGATCAATAAACTAACTGAGCTCAGACAGTTGTCTCCATTGTATTCTTCTTAAGGAGGTAAAGTTAACAAAATTAAGCTACTAATTAATCAATTACAGATAAATATTCTCAGAACAAAACCTAAACTAAAATCAAACTGCATAAAAAACTACAAATGCATTGCAAAAAAAATAAACAAAAAAACCCACCGAATCCCTGCCCCCCTAAATCCACAAAAAGGCAGAACTATACTGTATTATCAGCTTTTCTATATCCATATCTACAACCTTTCTTTTCTTTGTTTTCTAAATGAAATGGTTACAGTAGCTTGTTACACTCAGTCTACATTTTCCCATAAGTAATTTATTCTCCTTACTTCCATTTTATATCCTTTACATCCTCTAAACTATCCTATTCTCACTTGGGTATAATAGTTTCTTCAGGTATTTGTATACTTCATATTTGTAGATGTACTTACACGATGTATGCATCTTTTTTTTCCTCAAATAAATTATGTCATTTTACTTTGAGCATGGTCTGCATTTCTACGTCTGTATGCCTGAAGCAGAACACATTTTGTCATGCCAATCACATGCACTCTTTGGAAGACTTATTTTTCTGTTCCACCATTGATTATATAATAAGTTCTGGGGTTGGGGCAATCCCAAGCAGAAATACAAGCTGGCAGGTGAATAGATTGAGAGTAGCCCTGAGGAGAAGGATCGGGGAGTATTGGTGGATGAAAAAATGACTGTAAGGCAGTAATGTGCGCTCACAGCCCAGAAAGCCAACCACATTGCGGGCTGCATCAAGAGATGTGTGACCAGCAGATCGAGGTAGATGATTCTTTCCCTCTACTCTGCTCTCATGAGACCCCACCAGCCATACTGTGTTCAGCTCCTGGGCCCCCAACACAAAAAGGACATGGACCTGTTGGAGTGTCTCCAGAGGAGGGCCACAAAGATCATCAGGATGTAGGAGCACCTTCCCTACAGGTTGGGAGAATTGGGGTTGTTGAGCCTGGAGAAGAGAAGGCTCCATGGAGACCTCACAGCAGCCCTTCAGTACTTAAAGGGGGCCTAACAGGGAAGAGAGGGAGGAACTCTTGATCGGGGAGTGTAGTGATAGGACAAGAGGTAACAGTTTCAAACCAAAAGAGAGTAGATTTAGAATAGATATTAGAGAAAAATTCTTTTCTGTGAGGGTGGTGAGACACTGGAACAGGCTGACCGGAGAAGTTGGGGATGGCACATCAGTGGAAGTGTTCAAGGCCAGACTGGATGGGGCTTTGAGCAACCTGGTGTAGTGGCAGGTGTCCCTGCCCATGGCAGTGGAGTTAGAACTAGATGATCATTGAGGTCTCTCCAATCCAAACCGTTCTGTGACTCTATGATTCTATATTCCTATCATGTGGGAACATGCTCCAACTGCACCAGAGATATGTACCCACAACTCCTCCTGCCTGGATCATAGCCCACTTTGAAGAGTGCAGAGATTGTCTGACAAGAACAAAGGCCACAATGAAAAAGTACCGTCCAAAGTCAATCATCCTGCCATCCTAAATATCGATCCAAAGTTGGGCCCCTTGAAGCTCTCTGGGATCACAGTGAACTGTGTCCCTCTAAGCTGGGATGCCTCTCAGGCCAGACTCCGACCATTCACTTGCAAAAGCTGATGAAGGGAAGTGTGAATAATTCACTAAAATCTTCAGAAAAGGAAGCATCTTCATCATAGGTTGACCTCCATATAGATATGCATGTGTGTGTGATTTGCTGTTGAATCTTTACCTAGATCACCATATTGATTATAACTGATTATTGACTATTGATTGATTAATCATTGCTATATAATCATACAGCCTGATCTTATGATTCACTATAACACTGTTACTGAATTTTAAACTGCTGCCTTAAAGTTGTATAGGACCCACAATGCCATGTTAAAACTCTACCACTGAAATCCCTGTATCCAAATTCTCTTGTTTATAAACTGTTGACCAAGTCAGGGCCTATGATTGGATCTAGCTGTACTTAGTTCGCTCTCTGAAAAGGAGTTTAGAAAGCAAGGGAGTCCATTCTGAACTTCATGACTCAATGACTCTCCCTTATCCCTTTCATTTTCAGTCTCTGTGTAAAATCATTCCAGCCCAAAGAAAAGTCGATTTTCCTTTACGTATTTCCTTCAAAATCATTCCAGCCCAACACCCAACTGATTTCTCTTTGCATATTTCTCCCAAGTAGTAAATGATAGAGCGAACCTTGTCATCAAATTGAACTTTGATAAACCTCTATTAAAATTTGCTAAATTCCATCAAATTGATTAAACTTCATCAAATTATCATCCTACCTCAGTAAAATGCACTGTTGATTTCCTGTTCTGAGTGAGGTACTTTGCATTCATTCTGTGGTGAGTAGGATCCTAAATCAGGATTCTCTACAAGTGATGTAAATGATTCAAGTGAAGCCACTCCTCTATGACAGTGCTACATTCTAATACACGTATATTTAGCTGGCGCTGGCAAAAATATATACCTCTTCTATCTTCACATAAATATAGTCTGGCATGCTGTGATCCACTTCAATATCACACTTAGTAATAAAATACAGTACAGATAAACTTTAATTTGGCTTGACACTTCAAACTAGAAAGTTGTAAAATGTGTCTGGTTTTTAGTAGCTACAAAAAAAAAAATTGATCTCCAACTAGCAATGAAGTCATGCTTGATGTCATTAGAGGTCTATATTTCCTGTCTGACAGATTTTAATTTTTTTTATTCCTTTTTTTAATGAGGTATAAGGTAAAATTCAGAAAAGCATCTCAATAGCTTAGCAGGGTAAGTGTCACTGAAAGTCAATTTAAATTTGTAACTTTGGAAAAATGAACTTACAAGAAACTTGTTGCTGTCTTCTTTGCTGTAAAAAGATATGTAAGCAAACCTGCTTTCTGCTCCTTCAACCAGAAAAACAAATGAGTTTGATGAACGTAGCACTTCTCAGTGTTTAATAAACTAAAGGTGTTTAAATCAAAGCTTCCTACCATCTAAGTAGGTTAAGTACAATTAAACAGAACAAAGCAACATTATTCTTCTAACACCCCAGATGGAAAGCCCCCAAAACTCATTTTCCATATACATGACCATATGGCATGTTTTGAAAGCTACCAGACCAGGATTGCTTCTGTGAGAGTGTGGCTTAAATGCATCTGAAAGGTGATTAAAGAGAAGACATATATCACCAGTCTTTTCTCTTTTTGAACTGAGGGGCACCAGCCTGAATTATTCTGATAAACAGAGCAGAAGTATGATCTGAAGACACAAGTGATCATCTCTCACACAAGACAGTCCTGAGCTGTGTTGCAAAGGGTGTGCCATTTCTTGCCACACTGTTAACCGAGGAAGAAGAACTATTCATGCAGTAAATTGAATTGGAGTAAATTACTAATAAAATACCTTAGTTCTGTTCTTCTCTTTGTTTTGAGGGGTTTTTTTTGGGTTTTGTTTTTTTGGTTTTTTTGAAGGACGACTTATGCCTTCCTTTTATCCCCATATCCAGTTTGTAGTAAAGCTGATTGCCAATTAAACCTTTCAGTTATACTGTCAGTTCTCTCTGCTTCTTAAGTGTTTCACAAGTTTGTTGCAATCACCCTGTTTTCCTGCTACCACTCTTTTTCAGCAGGGAAGTTAGCTCTCAAGTATTGTATTTCCTCCCCCTCCAAAAAACCATTACAGAATAATAGCACATTGGCCACTGACATTCTCTACATGTTCTTGTAAACATCTGTACTCCTTAATTATCTGCATGCTGAGTGGAAATTGCATAAAGGTTGACAACATGTATTTTAGAATTTTGAAAACGTCACAGACCAAATTTTTATGCAATGGCTGTACAATGTCTTCAAAACCTAGCAGATGCCCTTACAGAGCTTTTGTCTTGATTTTTACCTTTCTTTGTTCCTTTGTCCAGGATCATAAATAAATAATAAATTCCAAACACCACAACAAACAAAATACTGAGACGAACAGTAGTAAGTGATTAACAAGTGTATTATTGAGTGCACCCTTAGCAAGTGTGCCGACGACACCAAGCTACGTGGGGTGGCTAACAGCCTGGAGGGTAGGAATGCCATCCAGAGGGACCTTAACAGGCTGGAGAGGTGGTCCCATGTCAGCCTCATGAAGTTCAACAAGACTAAGTGCAAGGTCCTCCATCTGGGTTGAGACAATCCCAAGCACCAATATAGGCTGAAGAAAAGGCCTTGGGGGTACTGGTGGACGAGAAGCTCAACATGAGTCGTCAGTGCGCACTTGCTGCCCCGAAAGCCAATCGTGTCCCGGGCTGAATCAAGAGATGCGTGGCCAGCAGGTCGACGGAGGTGATTCTCCCCCTCTACTTCACTCTCGTGAGACTCCACCTGGAGTATTGTGTCCAGTTCTGGAGACCATAGCACAAGAAAGACATGGACTTGCTGGAGCGTGTCCAGGGAAGGGCTACAAGGATGATTAGAGGGCTGGAGCCCCTCTCCCATGAAGACAGACTGAGAGAGTTGGGGCTGTTCAGCCTACAGAAAAGAAGGCTCCGAGGAGACCTTATTGTGGCCTTCCAGTATCTCAAGGGGGCCTACAAGAAAGCTGATGAGGGACTTTGTAGGATGTCAGGTAGTGATAGGACTAGAGGGAATGGATTGAAGTTAGAGATGGATTGGTTCAGATTGGACTTTAGAAAGAAGTTCTCCACCATGAGGGTGGTGAGACACTGGCACAGGTTGCCCAGAGAGGTAGGGGAAGGCCCGTC
>NW_009727609.1:0-588 GCF_000703405.1 Apaloderma vittatum | reverse complement strand
TTCCAGCCCTGACAATTCTATGATTCTATGATTTTACGATTATTGCAGCAATTTTCTATTTCATTAGAATAAACAACAAGTTAGTAGTCTTGGTGGTAAGTACTAAGAAAGAATTTCATGTAGGAATTGAGTATAGTACACTGTTTACTTGGTGCCTTGGAGATAGCTTACCCTTGAGGTCTCACAAATGAAGTTATAAGGCTTAAGATCAGTTAAGCATCTTTTATTTACTCTCAGTATCAAACCACGTTACTAAACTGTCGTATGGGTGAAAATCCTGGATAAATATAACCTACAGTAAACGTATACTTAGAGCTAAATTCTAATTAGGTTCAGTTTTATTTACTCCACTCGTAGACACTTTAATTGCATAATAGCTTTACTTCTGTAATGCGGAGCCGTGGATCTACTCGGCAGGGACCTCCTCTTGCCCCCGAGACCGCCAGCCACCTCCCGCGCTCTCTCCCGCGGCGCGCAGCATCCGCGGGCAGGGGCGTTCAGCCCCGCATTTAAGCGGCCGTGCCCGACTACTGATGCTCCCGTCGCGGCCCCAGGGGAGAAGCTATCTCGCAGCTCCGGCGGTCCGAG
>NW_009727608.1:0-39942 GCF_000703405.1 Apaloderma vittatum | reverse complement strand
CCCTTGCAGCAGGATTAGCCATGCAGCAAGCCCAGCTCCACTGGACTTCAATCAGGCCCACCAAATTCAGCAGAAACGCCAGTCACCTCCTTTGGTGGGCATCCTCTAAGCCAGCTTTTGCTCACAGGCTGAGCTCATGTGGCCACACGCATTTAAGCTGTCCAAGGCACGATTTGTCACCTACTTGCATGTCTGTGAAATGGCCTTGACGTTGGGAGCCCAGCTGAGGTCCCAAAACGGTATAGAAATACATACAATGCTGAATTCAAGGCATATCATTGCTCACCCTTCCCTGCAAGGTGCACTTTTGCAAACAATCGTTACTTTAACTAAATAAAGAACAAAAATAAATAAATAAATAAAACCAAAACCAATACAAACGTTATTCACCATTTGGGACCATCACAGCAACTTACAACCTCAACAGAACTCAAGCACATGCACAGCAACAACAGTACTGACTTAACTGCGTTCTGGCTGCTGCACTAGTCTTCCCTGACAAGGATTTTACTTCCACTTATGGACCAGCAAATTCAGTGAAATTTATCCACAGAAGTATTGCACTAGATACTGTTTAAAAGCTATGGTGTTATGTGAATCTCTGTAGAAACCTCTGGGATAGAAGGCAATAGATAAGTATAGGTGTAAAACCCAAATCATTACAGAGAATCAAGCTCACATCCCTGTTTGAACAACTTCTGTTTGAACTTTTGAGCCAACTACTGTTTTCTAAGTATGTGTAGACTGAGCAGGCTACAGGCATCCTTACTGTTAAAACAAAACACTGCTTGAGTTGAAATCTTTAGCTGAAAATCACGACAGATTCAGCAAGAGACCCTGGACTCACAATGGTGCTGGCTCCAGAGGGAGCCACTGTCTTGCTTTTTCAGTGTCAGCAAGAGGCAAGGCACAGAAAACCAGCAACAATTTAACCACCTAAAAAGGCTTTTGGATAAGAAAGCAGAAGAGAGAGATACAAGGGGAGTCTCTTCTGCATCAAGTGTTGAATATCGTAACGACAGCTGCTTTCCCAACAAGTGACAGCAATTGTGCGTGTTGTACTATTGTGATCAAAATAAAATATCTCACTTTATAAAGAACAAATAGTTGAATGTTGCCAGAAGAGAGTGGGCGTGGGTGCACGCACTCATGTGTGTGTTGCAAGACTAAAAGTGCAGCTTACTTTCAAAAAACATGCTATGAGTTGGAAAGTCTCCTTTTTGAAAGAGCTACAAAAAGACAACTGAACAAAAAAAGCAGTCCATTGGAAATAGCTACAAATAAAGATGCAAGAGCATCTTCTACTCAGTTCCTCCTAAACACCTGTAATGTTGTTTTGTCCTTGTTAAACAACAGAACAAGGGCTCCTTTTTTAACTGCTTGGACTGCACTCATACAAAGCAGATGGTAGATTAGCAGATTGGGAGGGTCAGAAAGGCGAGTCTGCACACCTTGATGTGGAGGCCACATCTGGAATCTTGTGTCCAGTTCTGGGCCCCTCAGCTCCAGAGGGACAGGGAACTGCTGGAGAGAGTCCAGCACAGCCCCAGGGATGATGGAGGGATGGAACATCTCCCTGGCGAGGAAAGGCTGAAGGAGCTGGGGCTCTGCAGCTTGGAGAAGAGGAGCCTGAGGGGTGACATCAGTCATGGTTATCAATGTGAAGGGTGAGCATCAGGAGGACGGAGCCAGGCTCTTCTCAGGGATGTCCAGTGACAGGACAAGGGGCGATGGGTACAAGCTGGAACACAAGAGGTTCCACAAAAGCATTAGGAAAAATTTTTTCCCTGTAAGGGTGACAGAGGCCTGGCACAGGCTGCCCAGGGAGGGTGTGGAATCTCCTGCTCTGGAGACATTCAAACCCCACCTGGACATTTTCCTGTGCGATCTACTGTAGGTGATCCTGCTCTGGCAGGGGGGCTGGACTGGATGACCTTTTGAGGTCCGTTCCAACCCCTGGCATTCTGTGATTCTGTGACAGAGCACAGAGCCAAGAGCAAAGACAGAAGTTCATTATTTCCCAGGGGAAGGAGTCCTGGAGGAGCAGGTATATGCTCACTGCAGTGAGGAATGGGAGATGTACACAAGGGAGCTGTAGAACAGCTTTCTCAAGGGGCCATCAAGCTCCCTGGGTGTGTGCTACTGCCTGCACTATGCGCTATAGCCACGTGTTGGTTGGTCAGCACCCAAACTTAAAGAGATGAAACTGGTGATCTTTAAAGTTACAGTAACAACTCAGCTGCACTGGGGACACATTCAGGGTCAAATACCATCCCAAAGCTTCCCTACATTCACAGACCCTTCTTTGCTGAGGGGAACGGTCTGTCTCAAAGCTGTATCAACTCTAATCCATAGCAGAGCATTTGCCTTGATCTCCTCTCAGAAGTCAAAGTGTGGAGGGGTGGGTGAGTTATGGGCAGACACAGTCCAAATACATTTTCTCTTTTACAGTGGTCCAAGTATGACTGCCAACTAAAATCAAAGTTTTGTGGTTTTCTGTCTGCATAGCAGCAGTCAGCCTTTGTGAGTGGAAATTAAATCCCAGAGACATGCAAGAGCCAGGCTGGTAAACCCTCTGGCTTTTAGCAAAGCAAGGCAGCACGTTTTGCAGATAGTAAAGCAACATGACGCAAGATAGACTGGTTTGTTTTAACTTTACCTGCTGTGTGCCATTTAAAACAAAATAAAAAAGTGCATCTCTGCTACAGCTCATGCCTAATGGATGTAAGTTTAACATATCACTAACCAGGATTTAGCAGACAAGTACATTGATTTTCCCAGAGAAGACTGCCAAGGGAGTGCTCCTGTTTCATGCCGCATAATATACCAAGGCTGCACAGAGCTGCAGGAGAGAGGCACCCAGGTGCTCACCTTCAGCACACACGGTGCATGCCAAAATTCAAGCCTCCTCCACTCCTGTTTACACCAGCCCCTCAAACACCACCTGGTAGCAAGACATCCCTCAGGAGCTGGTTATGGCCTGTGCCCCTTCAGGTGAGACTGGCCAAGCAAAACAAAACAGGACTGGAATAAACCACACAGATGTCATAAGGCAGGAGGTGGTGGCTACCAACTCTGCTCTGCATTTTAAGGAAGTTCAAAGCTTTGATCTCCACCAGCTACTTTGTGCCCTAAAAGGGAACACGATAGAAGCACATGCCAGCTTATCAGCCACAGGGATGCTCGCTCATTCCCATGGAAACCCTCGTAGGGTGAACAAAGCTCACGCGCAGCTTTTTAAGTTCCTCTTTGATGTCTGTCTCTCGTCATTAGCTTAGGTAGACAAATTGCAAGTGGAACAAAACTGGACCAACTGATGCCCTGACATACAACCAGCCGTGACCTGAAAAAGGCTTTGCCTTATCTTCTTCACTGGCTCGCTTCTCAACACATCATCATACCTTCTCAATGCAGGAGCTAACAGGAACATCCCACTGGCAGATCTGCTCCATAAAGGGAGAGTGACCAACATCCAGCATCCCTCAAGTGCAGCAGCCCAGTTTTGTCTTATGGAATGAAAATGCTTCCAGCCAGGTACCTAATAGCTGTTTCAGTACTGCTAAGAGCTTCCATGCAGGTAAAAAGATCTACTCTTAAAGGAGAGAACAGCAAAAAGGACCCCCTGACAATAAGCTGGAAGACTACAGCTCCAAATACGTTCCATTTGCTCTGGAACAGATCAATAGCTTCATTTTTCCTCATACCAGAATGCTGCTGTGATATAACTCTGTTTTCACTGGGAATCTACTAATACTTATTAGACCTCAATAGGCATTTTGGGCAGAAATTCCATAGAAGAATGATATTCCTGGCTGGATGCATTTACTATACCATGCAGAATAAAATCAAAGAAATGCAAGTATGTGTGTTTAAACGAAAAGCTGCTCTTGATCAAGCAAAGAAGATAAAGACAGTAAAACACATAAACAGGAAAAACTAATTATAAAAAAATCAAAATCCTTTTGAACAGTCTGGATGGTCATTTGGAAATAAATCTCTATTCTTAATGCCTCAAAAACGCCTGCCATGTCAAGCTTATTGCCAGAAGAAAGGCTGCTTACAAAGATAATTTTCTTTCATTAACGTACAACAAAGTATTATATGAAGAACTTCCAGACAGAAACAAGACTTTTTTCCTCCCTCTGCCACCAACATGCTGTTCAATCAACCTTCCTTAAAATACACAATCTGCTGAATTAAGCAAAAATTGAGTAGCTCACAGTAAAAGAAAGGGGGAGGGAAAAAAAAGGAGGACAAATTAAAAGCTTGACTTGACGTGTTAATCTCTGTTGCTTTAATTACTGTGTTTAATGTCAATTGGAGAGAAAAAGAAATAAAAGACTACAACAAAGCTGTGTGTCGTGGATGCAGCGTGCTCAGCAGGACTTGTGCCAAAATCACAATGTTTTTATTAAAACAGCTTCTGATTAAGCTTTCCCTCTCCCTCTCACAATCCCATGCATTTCCATATCTTGATTTAGAGCCAAATTAGCTCCCCATTCCAAGGGCTAACACTCTTGGAAATCTTATTATTGCAGCTATTTGCTCAGAACCGCTACGTGTAAACTTAAACATACACCATACCCCAGTACATTACGTCAATACTACCTGAAAGAGGTAAGACAGTATTTCCTTGACCGTGCAAAGTCATTGGTAGTACAAAGAATCGTGGCAGACTCAAGACTTGTTTGTACTCTGGTGAGCTCAGCTGAGAGTTAAGCAGGGGAAGTTCTCAACTTGCCGGCACAGAGCCTCAAGTCTGGCTACTGGCATTGCAAAATGACAGGCTGCTACAGGGAACGCATCTTCCACTTGAACCTCTCCATCAATAATCTGAGAGAGAAATGCTGGCTACAGCTGAAGACTATTTTTGGTTGATTGACAGCTTTAGGCTCACAGGAAAAAAAAAGAAAAGCGAGGTGGGGGAGTTAAAAAACACCTCTCCCTTTTGCACTGATGCAGTTTCTTCTAAATGACCCCATTACAGCAGCAAGTACCTGACCAGTACTTCATGCCAGAAGGAATTACATTCATCGCTGTCTCATCTGTGTGCATCTTAGAGGCAGTCTGGGAAATTAAACGATTTAACAAAAACAAACCTGGTATCATCATTTTCCCTGAAACAAAGGTGAAACCAGTAAGCATGAAATAGAGAGTCAAGTCAGCTGGACTGCTCTTAACCAAAACTGCAAGCTTTGCCACTGGGTCCAATGCTGCACCAGAACAGAGAGGTCTCCAAGACTTTCCACGCCCTCCTTCACCTGCCACATACAGGAGGGCTGACAGCAGTCTGCTCGCTGGGATCACACCTCCCTAAGGAAGAGCTCTGAATTGCCACCCACTGATCCCTTGCCCTGATCTCCTGGCTCAGGGCTCAAACCAGCACGTCCTTTGCTCACGAGGTATCCATGCACTTCAGTCAAACTCTGCTGAACAAGTGAGTGGGACAGAACGGTGTGTTTGCAGCACAAAAAGAAGCAACTTCATGAACAATCATTCAGAGAAGCAGCAGAACGAGTGGTCCTTACCTCTTCCCCAGCTACCACTACTTTTTAAGGAAAGAGCTTACAGTTTCCACAGCAACACTTGTATCCCAACTCTTGGAGAATGCCAACGAAGCATTTCATGAAAGGGAGCACAAAGCACTCTTTGCAGCACCCTTGTCCTTATTTGCTAACACAGTTGTCCTAATTTGCTTTTACAATCAAAGAAACAAGGCAGAGAGACCACATCTCACTTGCATGAGGTCAGGCTCTTCACGGTCTGTCAGACTCAAACCTCTTCCCCATCCCACAGTCTTTTGCCAGCAGCACACACTCCTTTCAGTCAAGCCGCATGGATTCATTAGTGCTGTAATAGCCTTCTTTATCTAGCTCTTCGGGTTTGGTTGTTGGGTTGTTTTTTTTCCTGTAGCACGTCTCTGAGGCATAAACCAAGCCTGGAAAAAAACCTCATTAGTGTAGACAGCACTGCAATGCAATTCACAACATTAACAGCCTCCGTTTTCAGGAGAGAGCACAGAAAGCGATAAATGCTGGTACACTGAGAACTAATGAAACCTCTGAAAATGCTTGTGCTAGGAAGACCCTATTGTATAAGGATTTAGATTTGAAAGACTATAAAGAAAAGCTTTTTAATTACAATAATATACGTAAAGACAACTGTTACTGCAGCACTGTGTTTGTTCAAGGCCTTAGTGTTAATTAGTTTACACAAAGAAGCAGAAGAGAGTTGAGAAAAAAAGAGAAAGGTTATTTGCCCTAAATATTAACATTTGTCTATTAATTTTGTTAGAAGTTCATTCGTGAACTACACCACAGTTCAAAACTGAGGATGAGAAACTTTCTTCTCTGTCTTACTACACTATGGAATTTGTGAAATGCAGATTATGCCATGTAGAGCAGACACAAACATTGCAACTATTTCCTTAATATTTCCTTAAATGCTTCCCATTAAAGCATTGGCATAGGATGCAAAAGAAGCAACCCATCACTGAGCTTCAGCCAAAGCTCAGCTCAATGTCAGCCAGCCCCATATGGCAGCAATGCAATTCCCACTCTGCTCCGCGAGCTCAGCTTCCCAGCAGCTGGGAGGTACCCAGGCTCCGGACATCCTCACATCATCTTCCAACCCAGCCCAAGCCCCTCGCTAGCACAGAGATACTTGGCTACATCCTTTACAAACAGGGAAGGCAGCTTCTAAGTGGGTTGACCAGGAAAACCGGGTTTGTTCTCAGGCACTGATTGTATTTGAAGCAATATGACCCCTGTTCCTAACAGTGAAGACATTCTCTGCATTTTGAGACCAGCAAACAGAGTTAGAAGGCAGAGCCACTAACATTTCAGTGCCTGATTTCCAGGGGGTAAGAAATTCACCCTAATGAGAAGGTTTCACAACAGCAAATGAAAGGATAAACTAGCTCCTGTTTTGAATGGCTTCACTGTCTTCTCATTACAGCTTTGTCTCTGCAAAAAGCTGCAAATGTCAGCATAGTCTGGGGAAGACAAGAAACAACATCAGAACCTGAACTCCAAATAGGCAGATACAGCAACTACTCCTACACCAAGCAGCACCTGTCTTCCTACTGATTGCTTCCTTCCATTAACAGATGCTGCAGAGAGCAAAGAACACCACACCCATTCGGTAATGTCATATTATAAACCAGCCAAGCCTTCCCTTTTCTACAGGCTGGTCCAGCTAATAGCTGGGGGGGAAGAAAAAAAAAAAAATAAAAGCTACATCTCTTCACATGCATGCACATCAAGATCCCCGTGAACTACAATACAGTTGGAGAAAGCAAGGTCAAATATAAGCCAGTTATTCACAAGCTATTTTTCCTCTGTACCCTCATAAACAGCAAAGGTGGCAGCAGGTACTGTCACTAGCAGCTCCCAGGTCAGTGCCAAGGTATTTATCACCCTGAAACAAATGGTGATCTTGGAGCAGCTTGCATATAAAAACATGGAAATCTAGCCCAAAGGAGAAGGGTGTCAGGAGAGCTGAGGTAGGTCTCCTAATTCTACTTAAATTACACAGAAGTGTAAGCTTCTACTGCCTAGATCTCTCCCTGCTAAAAGTACCTGCAAGGACAAGAGAAAACAAACTGCACAGAGTCGAAAAGTAGCTGCTAAATCTAGTTCCCATTCTTCAATTGTCTTACAAATTGAAAAGGAAAAAGGCACCTAGTGGGGCTTTTTTTTTTTTTCCAAAATACTGAGCTTCTACTGCCGCACAGAAAAAGACCATTCTCTATGTGTAGCAGCTTAGTCTGACATGAATTGAGACAGGGGAAAAGCACCAGAAATGGCATGAGCCAAGTACCTCCGAGTTTTTGCCTGAATACCAGCAAGCTCTTTAAGATAAGTTCATATTAACACAGACGATTCTGACAAACACTGCATCTCTTTTCAAGGGCCAATAATGAAAACTGTAAAGTTGAGACCCCAATTAAAGAAAATACGCCGAGAATAAACTGACAGATATCCAACAGTTAGAACAGACAGACTTTTATCTCATGTTCTTCCTTCTAACTACCCATACGGCAAGGATATGCCCCTTTTACAAGTGCCCTCCATTCCTGAGACAGTTTTTGAGGCAACAGTAGGCACAATTCCCATGAAGTTCAGGAAGACTGATGAAGTTATGTTTACAGTAGTCCATATTAATGTCCTATTGGAAATTTTTTCAGTCATTGAGAAGATTTTCATGATGTTCAGTGGACTAATGAAATTTGCATTTTTTTTTTTTTTAATGTTCATTAAAACTCTACAACAGCCCTGAAATGAGAGGTTAGTACCACAGCCACCTCGCTCTGGATTAGTTTCTAATTGGATCTGTAACAGTGAAGTAGTAGGAAAAAGAAAAAAGGCCCTGAGGACTAAAATCAGTATCTTCTGATGCACCGTTAGCATCATCTCAACAAATAAAGCCATGTCCTAGACATCTGACAAACACATATACAACAGACTACACACAAGCTGAGCCCCATTAGATAAATCCATTAGTCAACTATCAAAACAAGAACTCTGTCCTCCTGGAGGTGCTTTCCCCATTTGAAGAACAAGCTTACTTCCTCACAGCACATCACAATTCAGGCTGCTGCTCCACCCAGCATCACCTCTTTCACCTTCACACAATGAAGGGTTTAACTGAGCCAATTATAGAGTTGAGAGTAACTCAAGAAGAAAGAGACAATGACAGTTTCGCTTTGCAGTGAAAGTCCAGAGAACAGATACTAAGGCCACATAGCACCTTCAGACAAGATAAAAGACTACATAATGTGTCAAGGACCTCATCAGATCTGAGCTTCCCATGAGAAAGCTAGAAGTTAGGGGGCACCCTGGGGGAGGATTTTAAATGAGAATAAAACAGGTTTGGGCAACAAGAGATGTCTCTGGATACTTCCTTTCAATTATTCCCAGTTGATACCACAAATTTTTCATTGCAACTTTTGTGCAACATCATGCTGCCTCTTCCTGTGAGCCTCAAGGCTCGAGCACAAGGAGGAATATCCTTCACAACAGAAAATGCGCTGTAAACAAAGGCAGCAGCACAGCTGATGAGGATAAGAGGTATTTCTTCACAGGTTTGGCCATTTCGTTTAACTACTGAAGAAGCCAGAAAAATCCATGTTCAGCACTGGCTGCCTAAGAGCATGTCCTTTTGAAAGCTATTCACCAGTCAACTGAACAACATAGACAGGAGGAAATTCCCATTTGTATTTGCCTGCTTAGTCTGTAAAAACTGAGTCCTATGACTCAGACATATAAGGTTGCTGGCTCTAATCGTAAAATATAAATGCTTTCACTTCAAAGTAAGAAATACGGCTTGCATGTGCTAGAAGTCGACGTTAAATCCCAACAGTTGCCTTGACAGCTCTCCAACGGTATTTGAGTTCTTTGACCTGTATTACTGATACACAAATCAAGCATAACAGGATTTATTATTAATTTATACCAACCTTCATTAGCTATTACTTTGGTTTTAAATGGTATTTAAGGACCAGTATTATCAATCTTTCAGAGCAGTAAGTTGCCTGAATAAAATATAAGCATAAATTGATTATGTAAGATTTACTATTGCCTTATTAAACAAGTCAGTCTAAATACTTTTGTCTGTATTCATAAACTTTTTTCCTAGGTATTTTAAGGACATCATGTAATTTATTGCCCTTAAAGAAACCAATAGCTTACCTACAACTTACTCTTTTCCATCAAAAGCATTTTCGGAGAATAAGCTAAAGTACTTTATTATATTTGCTTTCTTGAGACATGCATTTAAACAGTATCTGAATTTAGCATACAACATCTCCTACATAGATATATCTGTTAACTGTGTCCCTCTTTTCCTTTCTTTGCACAGGTGACAGCCCAATGATATGCAAAACCAAAGTTGTACTTCTTGCATAGCATGCCCAAGAGAGGTCTGAAACCTGGATTTGGGGTTTAACTGTTCATGAAACAAAGTAAAAGGAGTGTGTTTCAGACACAAACACTTTAATATCATACATCTCTCATAAATAAACACCACATGAAAGAAACACCAAGAACCCACGTTCTCCACCTGTGACCATTCCACATACACTTCTAAACGTCCCTGCTGACAGTGCCATCGGGCAGAGCTTGGCTCATGAATGATGGCAAGACGTCCCCGAAGCTGGTGGAGGCAGGCACTCAGCTCCTCAACATCTCGGGGGCGGAGGAAGCGTTGGAAAAAGGTGACTCCTGCACTCTTTATAAAAGCCCTTTGCTTGGAGGTCCATAAGAAAGGAGACGGGGAAGAACACAAAATCCTCACACCAAAAAAAATTACCCATTTCCCTTTCCAAACTGCAAGCTAGGGACCAACGGAGAAGCCCTGAGCAGGAGCCCCCATAAGCCTGTTTCCACCGTTAAAAATATAACATAAGAGGATCAAGAACAAACAAACTGCCAGCATGGTTTATCCCAGGATGAGCTCCAGTTCACTAAATATTTGTTCCAACACGGAGGCAGAACAAGGAAACCAGAAAATACTTGCAGAACTCCTCATCCATATGCTTGGAGTTACTAATCTGAGTACAAGCATGATCACAGCTAACATTCCTGCATTCCACCCTTTCCAACGAGGTAAAAGGGTCTTAGTACTGCACAGCACACCCCTTCTTCCTGTGTTTTACAAAACATCTTAATGTTCAATGCTGCTCAGTTCCTGTCTCTGCAGCAGAGGAGCTTCTTCATTAATTGCTACTGTTCTCTAACACCAAAAATCAGACTCAAGGTCACACTGAGCACCTCTAACACAATACAACCTCCTACTTTTGCATTTCACCCTCCTGCTATCATGAATTACACCTCTTCACTCTTCGCACTGTTACTGCTGTTGAACCTTCTGCTGAACTGAGAAATAAGGACCTGACGTGAACTTCTTCGGACACAAGACAGACATGAGATTTGGCTGAGCACCTCATACAGAGGTGGAGAGAAGTACCTCCATATGAAAGAAGGGATGTTTTTTTCACCCTTCTTCCTCCAGATCTGTCTTCTCTTCAAGAAAAAACACCATAAAAATATTGTGTAAGAAACAGAGATGGAAGAGGCAGAAAGAAAAAAAAAAAACCCAGCAGGTTATTATTTGGTATAAATCTACTCTGGCTCCTAAAGGAATGACTAAAGTAAAAAGAGAAAGCATTCAATACACCTAGCTTTCTCCTTTCAAACTATTGGGCTAGTGCCCAGAATTGAAGGAGTGATGTGTGTTTGCTCATATGAGCCAAAAGAAATGGTTTTCACTTGATGATAGTATACTTTGCAAGACAACAACTACGGTCTTTGCCACAGATCACATCTAATTCTTGCAACATGTCAGGCTGGAAATAACTAGTTTTGAATAAGCTCAACTTCCCTTTTACTTTTTTCCTTGAATGCTCCTTTTCTAAGTGGCATTACATTTCTCTTCGGACATTTGCTCAATTAATTTGCCTTAATTAAATTGAGATTACTCCACTTAGGAAGCGAAGTGAACTGAAATCAAATTAAAGCAACTTTAATTTTGAAAAGTGTACAAACACAGAGGTTTAATGAGGTTTAAATAATCCTTTTTAAATTCACACCTTTATTTAATTTAATTCAACTTTCCTAAGGATCCTTGCATGGACATGCTCTATGTCAAGACGTATTTGAGCAAAAGAAGGGAAAAAAAGTGAAGGACAACACCCATAGAGAAAAAAAAATAAGATAAAAGCAATTCTGGCTGCAGATCTCTGCAATAGGATGAGATCACTTTTCTGTTTTTAAGAACCCTGCTAGCAACAAAATTATGGGGGAGGAGGGGGTGCATCTCTACAGATCTTCAGGACATTTTTTTCACCACTTACACAAGAGGGTAGAGGATTGAAAACACAGACCTGAGATCCCTTTGTCAAACAAAGATGTAAAAATGCATAGGGAAAAGGGCACCAATAGCTACCAAGGAATAGAAACAATAAAATAAACCTTATCCTAAGGCAAGACAGACTACAACCACAGGCATTTATGAGGACTACACATAAAGGAGCAATACTGTGTAACACTGCTGTGATGACTGTGTGTGTCATTGTGCACAGTCTCATCGGGGTCACCAAGAATTCCTCTGCCCCGGTCAGAGTTGGCAACAGGGGCTGTCGCTGCCTGCAGGACGATACCAAGGAGCGGGATGGATGGTTTGTTTGAAACTCTCCCAAATTACCACGCAAGACTTGCTGAGCCAGACTAGACAAAGATGGTGCAGTATCAGCAGCCCCTTGGTTTTGACCTCGAGAGCACTAGTATCAAACCATCTGTTATTAATAGTTGGTTGCGGCTGCAAATCTTTGGTTGACTGACTTGAATATTGCTCCAAACCCTTATCCACGGTTTGTCTCTCTACTCATCTTGAGCAGCCTCTTGGTATTGGAAGCTGCTCTTAGTGCTTGAGGGCAAGTTCTCTGAAATCTTTCCTGCCTCATTTCTAAAGCCCTGTGGCCATCGTTTCTTCTTCTCCTCTGCACTCTCCATCTGCCTTCCAACCATAAGGCTAATTTTCCTCTCTCCACTGACCTCTGCTCTTTCTGAACATGTCTGAAGACACCCCATGTGTGCAAACCGGGGATGCTTGCGAGCACAAGCTTGCAGGCTGCTGCGTGTCCGTGCGCAGTTTTCTCACCAGGAAGGTCTGTCTTTGATTCATCTCGCCACGGACCACGACGACTGGCAGCCTCCAACAACCCACTGCACGTCTGCACAAAGTGACGCACTCAGGACTTGCCAGTTCAGACAGCACTTCCCAACAGCTCATGCAGACACCAGTAATATTTTCCCACACCTCCGCACTTAAAAAAAAATAAATAAATATGGGGGAGACCCAGCACTGCAGAAAGGTTCAGCTCAAGCTGGCAAAACAGACGGTGCAGAGCCTGGTCCTGCAGCTGCACACACTGATGGTGGGATCTAGTAAGACCCCAGGAGCGTGCACGTAGGTGGGTGTGTGTCTCTGCTGGCACAAGACGCAGACCTCATCGTCCTCTCTTGGGATTTTACTGTCCTTTTTGCCACTAGCAGGAGCCTCATCAGAGCCACACAAGGCACAGTTCATGGAAATCAGTGAGACTGCTTAAGCACATGTTTATGTGCTGTTCTGAGTCAAGGCTTAAAAGCAAATGCATGCCTGAGTATGAAATAAATCTAGTTCTGGTACTGGAAGCTGTGCAACCTACGCACATTTGCTACCTCTTCCCTAACTCAGACTGCCTTTACGTGCAGATTAGACACTGACAGCAAAATAAAAATCCAAAGATCTCATATTAAGACTGCCAGACTAATTCAAAGACAACTTCAAATTAGGCAACCAAATTCCTCCCTAAAATTTCCTTGAAATGTAACAAATCACTGTTCGGGCATTCACATTTTCAGCTCAAAAGTTCTTCTCCCCTCTCCCTTCCCAAATACAACAATGCCACTGAAACACAAGGTTTATCACAGAGTCCCTTGCACCTGCATAATCCTGTTCATCACTAAAACCACTTGCATTCACAGACTCTGGCAGAAAGAGATTCCTAGTAAGCCGAGGGCACCAAGAATGAATCTTCCCTCTCCTCCCAACAGAAAAGGCAGAGGCAGCACAATCAATTTGTACCAACAGCAGAACTTACACCGCGAGACCATAGGGACTAAGTTAATTGTGAGACTGTGAAGAAAAATAACACTTGCTACAAAGCAATTAAAAGCCGCTCTCACGAGTGCTCAGAGTCCTTCACAATTTACTCAAACATGTTTCCCTAAAAAGAAAAGCAAAAAAAAAATCGAAATGCCTCAACTTTCAACACAAGCTCATTACTCCCTCCGGGTTCTTCTAAAACAAGCACTTGCAGTATATATTGCAGCTCTCTAAAACTTTTATATTCATGCAAAGATCTTTCCCTTACAACTAGGAGAAATAAAATACTGTAATTTCCACACAGGATCTCAAACACTTTGCACTTGAACACTGTTCAAGGCAGCAGGGAAGGGTCAACCTTGTGCTTACACAGAGTTAGGCACATGGAGATGCTCCAAGTTATCACTGTCTCCCAGGGCAAAAAACAGCATGGGTGGAAAAGCATCACGTTCGACTTCACAGGTGGGAAAACAAAGTCAGATTTTGCTCAGACTTTCAGAAGAGGTGGATGAGAGCTAGGAAGGGCACTGAGCTCTCTGCACAGACCAACACCAGCTCTTCACAGAACTCATCCAAGATACTTTTCTGAACTAAAAGCAGCATTTGCAGAACACTGGCAGCAAAACTGCCCTTCACGCCGACCTCGTCGCCTCGCTGTGTTTCACTCGCCGCACCGGGACTCACACTAAGCAAAACCCACTGAATCCCAGCGCAGCCGCCTGCTAGCCCGGCACGCAGCAGAGACACCACCGCCAAGAAGGCTGCGCGCGCGTTTTGGTGCGAAACGCATCACGGTGGGGAACACAGCCAGACTTCCCTGCCCAGCTGAGAGCTCTCGGGGCTCTCTGCCAACACCAGCCAGTGCCAGCTTGCATTAAGGCAAAGACGAGCGTTCCAAGATGGGAAAGGGCTCCCAGACAGATAGGGTTGGCTTTATCACCAAAGAAAGCAACGCTTGGGGCGCTCTCCTGGCTAATACGTTGGTGCCATAGTGCTCCATTCCACAAGAAAAAAAAAACCTCCTACAGAACGGCAGTGAGGGAATAGGGCTGTATCAGACCTACACAGGACAGAAGACTGCCCAGGCAAGGGCCGCCTCACCAGAAACCAACTCTTCACATAAGGAAAGCTGGCAAGTCAAGCAGTGCAGAAGAATAAAATGTGATTTAAAAAAGAATCAATAAGCAGGAAGTAAAAACCATCAGCTTCTCAAATTGCAGAGAAGCCCAGTAGCAGAGCAGGGGTGGTTTCATGACCAGTCTTCAGCATCTTCCAGCAAATACCTCTTTGCCTTTCAAGAGCTCTCAGCCACCCAGCAGTGACTTCACTGGTGCCAGGGGGAGGAAACCATGTGAATTAGGAGGAGGCTTTTGTAAAGGATATTAAAGCTCATGCTTTGGGGATTAAGCCAGTCTTTATCTGTTAGAGATCAGGATGTGGCTAACAGTAGGGGACAGATTATCTGCATCTGCTGACTGGGGAGGATTTACACCTCCTGAAGCATCTGTGCCGGCTATTGTCAAAACCACCCTCAGCCTCAACCAACACGCTCCTATGGGCAAGAAAGAAAAGCTTTCTAGGTTGCATACAAAGGCCTCCAAGCGGCAGCATGTAAGACTTTTGCATAGAATTTCAGTAATTTGGAAGAACAGAAATGAAATATTGATTGCACTGGGCCTTGCAGAAGCCAATTTTTCAACAGCGAAAACGTGGGCTTATGAAATCTGCCAAGGAAACACCCATCTCAAAGTTATTAAATAGCTGCCAGGAGATCTGCATGGTGGGCAGAGGCCCCTGAAAATATGCTGAATTTCTACAGGTTTCCTTTTGAGGGGAAAAAAAGTGCATGCAAGGACCCGGCTCGTGAATAAGAAAGTTCAGATCTTCACTCAATCCATCCCACCATTTATTAGTTGTTATAAATACTGAAAATAGATGCTCCTTGGGACAGGGCCATGGTGTAACCATCTCAGGGGTGCTCAGGCATGCACACTCTGCACAAGGTTACAGCAATTTCACAAATATATTTACAAACACTTTAATTTACCTCAAGTTCTTTAACTCTGTCCCCACCAACCGAATGACTTCCAACCACTTATAGTTGCAGCACCAAAAACAAACAGTGTATTAAATCTCCAGGAAGCTATTTCCAAGAAATAAATCAGTCCAAATATCCCCAGTACTCATCTTCCAGAAAAGCTGATAATCACATGCATATAAAATCAAATGTTCAACTGGAGTCAGTTTTGTAATATATTAATTAACATAATTTTCATCTGTGGTGACAACAGACCATCTGCTACTCTGGCACCACAAGAGGCTCCGAGTTTCAAGGCACTTTAAGCTGTTTCTTGTCACGCATGGCTGATTCTCATCTGAAAACCAAGCCAGAGTTTCTTATATCGATAAGCACTTTCCGAAGACAGGTAACCCGATCCCCCGGATCAGCTGCTCCCAGCTCGCTGCCACATGGTACCAATACCCACACCAGGATCCTGACTCAAAGACAGAGAGTACCCGAACAGGAAAAACCATCTAGAGGAACAGTCAGCAGGTCTTCCTCCGCAATAAATTAAGTGCAAGCTTCAATGGCAGAAGCCATTATCTAGATTATCAATGAAATTGGCTCAGGGGCATAGGAATTATGGCTGGATACCTCTATATACACAATTGTCTCGAACACAAACTTGCTGACCTACAGCCAACTGGCAAACTCAGGCATTTATTTTTGTTTCAGAAGGGCTCAAAATGCCAACAAAACACCATGACTGTTTGTCCTGACTGTCTCTACCTTCCAGCCTTGCAATAAATACGGAAGAATATAAAAATGGGGTGAGGTTTTTCTAACTGTTATTGTCACTCGCAGGCTCCCATAACTCAAACTGATTGTTGAAACTGCTCCCGAACAGCACCTGAATCCGCAGAACCCCAGGGTGAACAACCATCACTTCGGCAGAGACAAGAGTTTAGGAAAATCACCCACATACTGGGCAACAAGCCTCCTGAACTTCGGTATGAAATAACAACCTCAGAGTTAAAAAGCAGGTTCATTTACTCTGCTATTTATAGCTTAATTATGTAGATGAGCAAGCTACTTCCAAGTCAGACCTGCTAAGTTGCAAGGATTTTTATAAACTGAAAACCCCCTCGGAAGATGAAGCTCAGTCCCCAGCTTTGAACTCAAGCTGAGAAATAAGAACGACCAACGCAGCTCTGCAGCCCAGAATGGTTTCTCAAATGGTCTGCATCGCACCAAAACCCACTACAGGGTTTTTAGAACTGCACAGCATTGACGTTCCTACAAGTTGTCATCCTGCAAATTGAGATCTGCTGACCTCCCTTCACCTCAGCGTTTGCCACCGAGTTCCAGCTGGTCCCCAAATCATCACAGACCCTGAATTTCTGAGGGAGGGGGATGCCCCATTCTTCATGGGTCTGTAAGACTGTGAGCAAACTGATGGTGATGGCTATTAAACTAATGTAACCAGACCACCAGTAAAGTCTCCAGGCTCTGACACAAAACATTTTCCCAAATAAAATCTTCCAACACTGATAAAGGTCATTTACCAGAAATCAATATTTGGAAACAGACTCCTGAGCACAGCAGATTAACACCGGTGACAATGGTATTTACTTTCATTAAAAGCAATATTTACAATAATGGAGCTTTATTTTATGCTATGTGTGACACACACAAGGAAACCTAAACTATTTAAATGTAAATTAGAAAATTCATTTTTGACACCAGGACTTTGCCATACGTTATTTGCCAGAAGTATTAAAGGATTTCTATTTACCAATTTTAGCATGCAGTGAACCGTGCGGGATTTTCACCAGAAATTCAAGCAGGCCCTGCACTAGCTCTTGCCTAACCCTTTGCAGTCTCCTCTCCCCACCCCATAGATTACATTAATCCTCTTGTTCGTTCTTTCTTTAATTAAATGATACAATCTTTCAGGCAGTCTGTGCACAGATATCAGCAGATAAAACTTAAAATTCTTGAGCATGCTCACAGAAATAAACTACCATGTTAATTAGCCCCCAAAATCACAATGAAACAGAACTCAAGATTATTAAGGGAGAAGCACACGAAGAGAAACAGTAAATATAACAAGCCCAAGTTCCCTTAGTACCACGTTCTGGCTGTTGCCTCTCATCACCAACAAGCACAGAAATAAACGTCCCGAGAGAGCTCAGAGAATGTCTGAAGTTTTTTTTTCAATGGGCGCATTAAATTAATATCTGTTCAGACAGGATGAAGTAAGGTTGACCCTCTTTGGTAGAAAAAGACTTGAAGAATTCCCAAGATCCCTTCAGAAGATACAACATTTTATTGTGACGTTTAACATCAGGACCAGTTCCGTGTCTCAGGCACCAACCTACAGGAGAGCAATTCATCTGGAACCAGCAGACTTGCCAGGGACAGACTTAGACTCATAACCTGGAGAAGAGTTGATAAGCACTTGAAAGGCCTTGATGGATGATCCAAAGAAGTCAAATAACTTCCATTTCCATTTTCTTCCCTTTTTCAATAACATGATTAATTACGCAATCTATGAGAAGCTGGTCACTGCAACAAACCAATCACCAGCTTTTAGCTGTTATCCCAAGGAAATTATATCACTTTTTTGATCTTACAAATTAGCCTCCCTCCTGCTGCCTCCACTACTGATATTTCAAGATAGACCAGTTTTGCCTTTTAAGATAAAAAAAAAAAAAATTATTACAGAAATCCTTCAGAGTGCCGCCTCTCTAGCAATTAAAAAGCAACAGCCTGTTAGAGAACAGGAGGATACATGTTATTTTTGTATACTTCGAAATAGGTAATGCCATGCCAAGACAAATCAGAGCTGTGGCTAACCAGCACATACCCACAAGAAATGCACGAGCATCCATCTGCCCCAAGATGACCGCCAGCAGGCGAGGCAAAGCCTCACCAGGTCCCACACCGATTCTTCCCAGTGCAGGGAGGGGTGAAGGATTGGGCTGGGGGAAATTTTAAAAACGTGTATGCTGGAAAGCCATCTTAATAAAAGAAAAGGAAGATGTAAAGCGTGACAATTTCTGGCGTTTTCCCTGAACACTCACTGTGATGCCACGGAGTGAGGTGAGAGTGAGAGCAAGCAGCCCGCTCAGCTCTCCGATACTGCCCTGCCTACACGCCAGCACTGGGACCTGCACTCATTAATCAGGTTTCTTACGAAGCCTTTTAACCACCAAGGCAGTGAGGTTTGGAGTGTTTGAGACAAGCAATGGAAAATTATTTCATTAAATTCCCCGACACTATTACATAGGATATGACCCCTCCTTGCTTGTAGGGATCTGAACTAACGACCAGAACGTGTCTTCCAGGTTTGCATCTCGGACACGTGAGGGAGGAAGCTTTCACACAGCAGCTAATGAAGCACCAACAAGATCTGTCTTTATCCTTCACCAAGGGCAACAGCTTAGTAGCTCAAGCAGCTAACATTTATTCTGCAGTCCAGACTGCTTTTAAACAAGTAAAATATTTGAAAATATAATGTTACTGATGGAAAAAATTACAAACTTCAAATGCTTTGTTTAAAAGAATAACATTTTGCATTTAGTTATCTAATGCCGATAGTATGATGCATTTGGCCTTCTTCATAATTCAATGCAGTACCTGCTTTTGCTGTTAAGGATATTGTTAATTTGAAATCTAATCATCTGGAGAGAACCTGTAAGTGCTTTCAAGTGTTTTCACAGTCACATTTTCAGTGTCTTACAAAATATTCAGAAGTCTTTCCTCAAGACGATCCACACAAACAACAGGAGAACACCATGAATAGATCAGACCAGAACTTAGGATACCCATGGTGGCACCACTTCTGTATGCAAATGAAGCTCGTAGGAGACAAGAAAATGACATTTTTTTCTTACAGACATAATTATTTTCTACCTCTACCAATGCCACATATCGTTCTTAATAAGCAATCTGAAGACTTGTGTGCACTGCGTGACCTTAACCACAGTCACAGAACACCAGGGTCTCCAAAAAACGCGTGCGAAGGGGTAACAGCATCCTTACACCTAGCTTCTTCTCTCCTTCCAGACAAATAGGTCTAATGTGCCACTTCCAAATTAGTCACCCCGGGGTGGCCACCAGCACACGTTCCCCACCCCAAACACTCAAGCTCACACTTTTGCCACTCTATAGCCCTGTGCCACATAGCCAAGTGGCTCAAAAAGAAGAAAAAGCTTCGTGCTGTGTGATATTTCTGCTGATGACAAGCCTTTAAAAATTTAAAGCATGTGAATAAAAGCTTTTGTGGTCAGAAAAATGGCCCATATGCTAGCAATTAAATTATATATGGACAATAGGGTTGATTGCCAGCTCCCAGCATACGAATGGAGTCCTTCAGACTTTTAGAAATCGACTTGGAACTCCACGTATTTCTGCGAGACTCAGCAGCCACAGCACCTTAAGTAGTCTCTGGGAAGAGGGATTCCCCTTGACGGGTCGCCAGGCAAAGGGAGGGCTGTAAGAGCACATCCTCCCTTTCCCCAAAGGGAAAGCTCTGTCGTATGACGTGTCCCACAGCGCAGCCCTGAGCTGCATCTCAGCGCTTTCTCACCCTGCACACCCTCTTGTTGAGTAAGTCTCTGTATCCTTTGGTTTAGAGTTTCAAAGCATGCTATCCCAGCCAAGAGCTTGGTTTTTCCTCTTGTCCAGCTGGCTCCACGCTTTGCTCCCTAGTGTAGGGAGGCAAGACACGAGTCAATTGCAAACACAAACCAAATCCCTTCCAAGCTCCTACTTGTTTTAATCCTTGCTTATTGCTGCAGCTCTGAATTTACAGATGTTACTTGCACAGAAATAGGAGCTGGGATCTTTTTTTTTTTTTTTGCTTCCATATATTTCAAATAGCGAAACCCCTGTGTTTTCTATACATAATTAACTGTCATTTCTGTCCCTCATTCAGATCACACTGCTTCAATAAAGCACATCATTAACAAAAGTGTCAGTTGACTAAATTGACATGCTCCAAATGCCACTTAATCCTTAGAAAACAAATCTGGTAATAAAACTGCGTCTACTAACAGATCACTAAAGACTAAGCTAAATTCATGGGCAAGCTTTACTCTGAATGCACACACTGTTGTTTCACACAGACATATTGGTGTCACCCAGATGTTGCTATGTTTGTCGCACTTTTTAAGACAATAGTGACATCTGAAATACATGTACTGAATCTGCCCATTCATTAGCACAGACGTACAACTCCCAGGCACTTGCTCAGCCCATGTTTTGATTTCCAGCACATAGCTTGTGTCTGTTTTAACTTAACTTTCTGTTTCACATTGCAGTTGATAAATAAGACATGGCACAGCATGACTAAAAGCTTAGTTCCATCGCCCGTAGCACACACCATCTCCCTACAATTAAGACAGGTCCCATACAAAGTCACAGAAGAACTTCAGAGCCGTGGCCAAGAAGGGTCTAACCGGGAAAGGCAGTTATTTTTCACACAAAAACCTAGAGCCAGAAACACCAAATCCCACCAGAAAGCTTTCCCATTACATCATGAAGTTGACATTTGAAATCCTGTACACAAAAATGAAATAATTTCCTTTTCATTTCCTGAAAATGGGGGGTTTTTGGGGGGGAGTCACTTGAAAGGAAAGACATGTTCCTCTTCTAATTACAGTGTGGATTCATTTGAGTTTTGCAGAAACGTACAGCCTTTGCTTTGCAGAGATGTCATTAACTGTGATTACTTGGAAGATCTTGTGAAACTGAAAAATGAGATGGTCAAACTCCTGGGTACAGAAATAATTGCTTTTATGTAGTATTGCTTTGCCTAACTTCAGAGAAAGGTAGGCTCTGCTAAACTGTACTCCTTACCATATTTCAAAACATTGCAGTTCATTTAAGGTCTCCTTCCTTATCTATGTCCTTCCTTAATACCACTCAAAAACTCATTTCCCTTTCCTTCTTACACCAAATAGTCATCACTATTATTGCTGCTGTACAGAAACTAGTCTGCATGAAGGCAAAATATGCAAAAACATAGGAAAACTTGACTCCTTAGCTTGAATTCCTCCAACTCTACTGCTCATTTTTTGGACTTGAACACTTTCCCAGCAGAGCTTCCCATGCATACAAGTCAGTTCTGTGGCTCACACCTACGGTTAAACTGTTCCTTCAGGGAACGCCTAGCCGAGGAGCAGCCATGCTATTCCAGTCGTAAATAGAAAACATTTTGCTACCTACCATACATGCACGTAAGTCTGGCAAAAGTTACCTTGTTTTAAGGGGCAGAGTAATCACCACAAATTTCCTGGGGTACCAAGGAGACAGATCAATCTGAGACAGCCCAGACGGCTGCCCAGCACACTTCAGAGCTCCCCGTGACTTGCAAAAGCTTTCTGACCAAACTTTGGCGTTTTTTGTTTTTCCCTAGAAATCAGAGTAATCCGCCTTCTGCAAACACAAACACAACACCAAAACAAATAATAAAGGGATAAGAGAGATTAAATTGCTGATGGATGTTGCTGGTAAAACCTCTGTGCAAGCCTATCTTCTGCTCTCTTCAACCCGTTTCCACCACGCTGGGACCATTTGTTAGAGCACAGCCGCTGCCAAACTGCAAGATGAGATCCCTGACAGTAACACAAGTCATTACACACTGATTTATGAACCAAGAGCTTGAGGGGGGTGGAAGGAAAAAAAAAAAAAAAAGACGACACACCACCAAATCCATCCAGAGGTGATATTTAATAGGTTTATAGTAGCCTTAAGCATGCTCCTAGAAGAGGCAGGGAGGATGTGCCTATTTACACAGAAAATTCACTTCTGCGCCCAGTCTACTTTATTATATAGCAGCCCACAGCAAGGGCTCTGTTTAAAGACTGGCAGCATTCTCCAAGAGAAGGACACTCAGGCAAAGGCGCCCCCAGGGAGAGACACTAACACATTTCAAGAACATCTTGTGGAGAGAACCAAAACACTTAGCTTTAAGCTGTGAAGATTTTTCCACTGAGCAAATACCCAGGTCACAGTAGAAAACATTCCTCTTATCTTCTCCCCTTCTTCCCCACAGGCTCCCAAACCTGGCCGCTGGCTCTTCCTTCAGACCCCTTCTCCCATGGGAAAGGGATGCGATGGGGGACACCCAAGCACCCCTCACTGCCAGAACAGTCAGTCCTTTTCCCAGGAAGTTTCCAAAGACAAACTCTGCATGTCGATAAAGGGTTTGGTACCCCTGAGCCCACCCCTCACACAAACTCCCTCCTGAGGCTTCCAGGAGCCCTTGTGGTGGGGGAAAATTTCACAGCAGTTTATTTAAGTGAATTGGTACAGCTCAGACAAGAATGCTAAATGACGTAACACCCAACACGCTAATCCATCCTTTAAAAACAAACACCCACGTTCTTGTTTCCAGATATTAGTTACTAATATAAAGTACTGGATTTAATGATTTGCTCAAGAGTTTAAATTAAATCGCAACCTGTCAAAATTCTGAACCTGGTGGTGGGGAAACAAATAAAGCAAGATTAAAACGTCATGTTTTAAAAAGCATGCTATCAATTTCTGAGGAGAAAATACACACTTTATTTTGTTCAAACCAACAGAGTAAGTAGCAGAAAATGCAATTTACATTCAGTATGTCACACATTGAGTGCATACAACTCTGCCTAAGATCCTTTCCCCTCCCCTGCTGCAACTGGTTAAGAACCTTCTTCCAAAGAACTTAAAATGAGAATTAAATCTTTAAAACAGCTTGTGTTTGGAGAAAAAAATGGTGTCAATGAAAACAAGTCCAATTAGTTGATCATACTGAATTGATAATAAAAAAAACAACACCGAAAGTTCTGTCAATGAAAACAAGTCCAATTAGTTGATCATAATGAATTGATAATAAAAAAACAACACTGAAAGTTCTATTTTAAAGTGACAATATTTAAGCATTTTATTATAAATAAAATCTTGTCATGTTATTATTACATGTTATTACAAAGTGAAAATCAATAAAATGATACACACTAATCACAACACTTCACTACAGCACTGATTAGAAACCAGGAAAAATTAACGATCAAATCCCAATAAAAAGAAAGGGGAAGGACTTACAGCTCTCTAGCAGTAGTGTTACACACAGCACATTAAATCTCAGACAGATGTTTCCCTGTGCAAACAAAGAGCTCAGGGACAAGACCTCTAAGACGTTTTTTTCTTTTTTTTTTTTTTTTTTTTTTTTTACACCATGGAGCTGTACTATTGCAGTTTGCAACATCAGGCAGGCAGCCAGGCATCTACACAAGCACACGCACAGGCTTCAAAAAAGCAAAACGCTTTCTCCTAAGCGATGCCTCAGTAGTTTGGTCCAAAGTGGTGCATTTAATAAATAAAGTTCAGACTTTTAAACTACAAAACGTTGTTTTATTTGTACATAGTAAAAGATGATCGGTCAAGCTGTTTCCTGCAAGCAGATCTTTTTTTGTCTTTCCACGTAGGGACAGTGGTTAAAAATCTTTAAAATCCCGAGGTTTTGAAGCTGACGTTCATATTAGCTCCAAATTTAGTATGTGAAACAAGATAAGGATAGACAGGGAGGACATACTGAAAACAAGATGTGCAAAGTCTCTACAATAGCTGAAGTGTACTGTCACTGCAGTGACAGCCTAGGTAGTATTAAAATCTTTCATCTGACACAGTGCAGATTGCAAATCTCGTTTAGCACCAAAATGCATTTGCTCTTCTCTCCAGGTACCTATTATCGCACTCCTTTCCATAATACAACACTTGAAAAAGGCTGACAGACACCCTTTAATGAAAAGGGACTAAACATGTACTTAAGGCAGCACAGCAGGCCACAGGAAAAAAAAAAAAAAAAACAAGAAACCAGCAGTTACCTTCACAAATTTGGAGCACTACAGAAAGGATATGGACAGTCTCCTCCCTCACTTTAACTGAAGTTGGTTCACTTTTGGTTTGCCAGGAGCTGCTCAGAAGTCAGTTCAACCATGCTACAACCCTTCCCACACCAGTTAAGGGAAAACAGGAATAAAAAAGAGGAAAAAAAAAAGAAAAAAAAATCCCTACTTTCTTTCCTTTGGACATTGCCAATGGTCATCTCTGATACATTTTTGCTTTTCTTGGCAAAACACTTGGAAACTGCATCACTCTTTCAGCTCCCCATCTACAAGGCATCACCACAATCAACACTGATGGTTTGGAAACCTGGCTTCATCACTGCTGAAAAATAAACACCACTTTGGACTGCCCTTCCCTCCCTTCCCCAAGAAGAAGTCTTGTGCCTGCCACTTCCCCAGATTCACCACAACGCTGAGGTTCAGATATAGGACAGAGGGTATCACAGTCATCTCTTTACCGCGGATGAGCTTGGATGTGTAACCTAAGTTCAAATGGAAATTCTGCTGTCTGACACTGCAATTTTAACCTGTTCTTTCAAGTCCTACAAGGTCACAAAGGGAGGGAGATCAACGCCTGGGCTGGTGTTCCACACCAGAGCACTGACGCAATGCTTTGCCCAAGTACTCTTAAAGTTTTCTGGAAGGGATTCAGAAAACACAAAGCTTTGCGGTCAGATCTCAAAGAAAAGAAGGAAAAGAAAAACACCTCTTAAGAGGTTTAAAAAAAAAAAAAGAAACTAAAAGTAAAGAAGAGCTGTGGGGCTCAGCTGGGTGAGGAGGACAGCCACATTTCCAGTGCACTGCTCAGACCCATAGGGTCAATGCCAAAAAGTCTCCGTGCCAGGAACTGCTGCATAGGATCCAAGAGCTTGGGTTACACAGCTCAGGTTTGATAATCTAACAGTCCCCCTGACCCAAAGTCAATAAACCACATTAACTAAGCAAGGTTTTGTAAATTAAACACAGGCATAGAGCAGTAGCAAAGGATCTTCTGAACCTTGACTTGAAAGTTCTTTCCTAAAGGGAATAGTAAACATTTTTAGAATCACATTTGCAAGAGACAGATGTAATCCACAATTGTCTTATTAAGCCTTAAGACCAAGTGTCTCACTGTAGGAGGGATGAGGAACAGAAGAGAAGGAAAAGAGCAATTTCTGACATAGAGGGTGTAATTGTACCTCTGGTCACCTTTGTATTAAGGTCTCAGGGTTACTCAGCTTGAGTTTTGGCTAACAGACACAGGATGTTAACAAGGCAACTGCAATTTGTAGTACCCACATAGCTATAATCTTACTATCTAGTATTTACTGCACCTATTATATTTTAAATAAATGTATAGCATATATAGGTGGATATGCCAGATACATACCTACTACATACAGTAGTATACATAATTATATAGTATTTACTTCTAGGCTACAGAGAAAGTGTACTGTAACAGTCATACTTTGGGTGCCAGCAGAATATTCATTATAAGGAAAAAACAATGAAAAATAAATGCTTCTGAACCATTTGAAAAAATCATCCCTTTATCTTGCTGACACAGCGACAGGTGACGCTGCCATTTACAAAGCTGAACAGTCTGACTTGGAGGCGTCACGCTTCACTTCCGCAGCACGAGCCATTTGTTAGGGAGATAACGCCCCAGCTTTTCTTCAGAAAATAAAAACTACCTTAAGCTAATTTTAAATCAAACAGCTTCGTTACTTCACTTGAATCCCTAATCGCAACGTCTTTCAAACAAATGGTCTTGGCTCTTCACTCATCCTCTCTCCTGGTATTTTGACAGAGGAGCATTTTTTAGGGTTTCAGCACTAGCGGGATGGCAGCCCTGCATGTTCGACCTTGGTGGTGTGTTCAATACGAGCTTCACTCCAAACATACTGCACGTGCACTTGCCTGCAATTTACTGCAAAGGAGGGGAGCTCCCACCTCCCAGGAGCATGCACAGGTTTTTCTGTCCGTAGCAGATCTCTGCTATTTTCCATTACTTCAGTTTCCCATATGCAGGTGTGGGGTCACAGACCAGGGAGCAATACGGATATGGAACTTGGAAAGATTCATCACATCTCATCCTTGCCTTCCCAAACAGTAGATGAAAAAGCCTCCTGGATCTCAACTAATGCTACTGATTACATATCAACTTTACCTATCACACAGGATTAGGAGAAAAAAAGCCCACACAAAACCAACATAAACGGCAAACTCGCCTTCCTCCTCTGTGGAAAGGAGGGATAGTCACATAAAGAAAAACAAATCCTCTCATACACATGCACAAACCACACAACAGCCCTGGCAATAAATGCCAGCCAGTTCTCATGTGCCAGGTCTAAAAATAAATAAATAAATGAATTTTAAAAAGCTAAAACCACAAACAAGCTAGTACAAAACCTCTCCATCAAAGCCTCACTGCCTGAAGTGGGATGGAGGTATGTATTTTTAACAAATACCACAACTGCAATTTTCATTACAGAGACTACGTCCTCTGCTTCTCCAACAGCTGACAGCAATGTAGGAAGTCAGATTTCCCCAGGTCCGGGGCAGAGATACTCTCCTCCCTCCCTCATGCTTTCAGGTCTTTTTTTTTCATACCACCATCTGGCAAGCTGAGCACAGATCAAAACCGTGCTTTTAAAATAAAGAGAGGAGAAACCAAAAGTCAAACCATGCATTTCCAGCCCGAGGGAGATAAGAACAGTCTTTGCAGCTCTCTCCTCCTTTCCAAACTCATTACAGAATGCCCGGCTGGGAGCCCAGCTCTCACACCACTGTCCCAGAGCAGGTGGGAGGCAAAATTCCCAGCCTGGAGGATTGCCTGGTGACGATGCTGCTTCTCCCAGGGACTGTCAACGCAAATCAGGGTGACTCCTGACTCCGGGTCACGCTCCCCCTTCCTGCCTCACAGGCTGTTGCCCAACCTGTTCTACGCTCCAGGAGCCTCCACAGAAAATGAGCGACTCGCCTTATTTACCAAATAGTTGCTTGCCTTCTCTTTCATTAGTTTTTTCCTCACCTGTCAAGAACTGGAGGTGCCCAACCCAGCTCCCTTTTGATCGCTCCGGAGAGTGAGGGTCAGACAACGAGACATCCCTCGAGAGCCCGTGTCCCCTTGCTTTACACTATTTACAACTATTTTGTTAAACTGACTGATCTTGCCACTTGTACAGCTTGTACTGTTCACTCTTCATTAAACACACCTCTCCTTGGAAAAAAAAAGAACCAGATTTACTCTAGAAAGTACACCATGCATTTATTACAGGCACGGACAGCAGCCCATAATGTTGACAAATGCTGTAATGATTGGCAAAACACTTACTGGTATAGCAGACTTTGGGCTTAATCTCTAGCACGCTGACAGCACACGGCAATAAATATTATATTTATTTGCACTTGAGCAGTAACAGGACACACAAGTGGCCTGTCCATGCCCAGGTAATACCAGCTGGAGCTCAAGGATACTCCAGATCACACACTACCTTCCAATTTCTTACAGGTTTTGTCTGGGCCAAGCTTCAAAGGAGATGGTGGAAAGTCACAGCATCACTTTCCCACACACCACATGCAGCAAAACCCCAGGAGCACAGGCGGTGGGGCAAGTCAAACACATCGCAACAGGGGTTTTTTTTCCCTATGAAAACGATTCACCCAAGTGAGGACTGCTCAGTGGAGCAGGTTGCTATGGAGGAGTAAAGTCCCTTATCTGAAGGGAAGAATTTCTGGCAGACAACAGGACAGAGGGAGGCATGCTCACTCCTCCGCCACACGACGGGAAAGGGTCCAATTCTGCAGCACCCCACTGAAATCAGGAACTCGAGCCCGAGCATCCATCCATGCAGGTGAACATCTTCAGCAGGGGCCATGGACCGCTCATCATGCCCTTTCTCCTCTTGGTCCAAACATTTAAGCTTAGCATCACCTTGACACGGAACAGGAGCTTTCCTGAGGTCTGAAAAAGACTTCTCTAGATTAAACACCAAAAATAAATTTCTAATTTTACTGTTGCCCATAATCTAATCACCACAGCAGCACATTCAAACTCATCCTTCTGGGTTTATCAAGGCCACAGTCTACATGTGCCCAGTGAAATTATCCCTTCTCAGAGGCAAATACATGCTCTCCCCCCACAGCAGAGCACGAGGAGAGGAGGAGAACATCGTCATGGGAGATCTGTCCCTGTGGCCAACTCAGCTACTCCTCCTCCCACTGGGACAGGAGGGCAACTGCTCAGCAAGCCAAGAGGAAAATCCACCTGGATTTGTATTTTTTAGATACCCACACAGGGAGTTGCACAAAAAGCTATTTGAAATGAAGGTCCGCAACAGGTAAACCCACAACGCTGCTGTACAATAAAGAAAAACAGATTTCCTCACACCACACTGGCTCACACCAGAGAGCTATCTTTGCATGGGTAATTCATAACAGGTCTGCATTTCAACAGTGAGCAGCAAACAAATGATTCTGCCGTTTTTCCCACAACGTTTTAGCAGTACGATAAATAAGTTCAAAGGATTTTCTAGGCTTTCTCCAGCTGTTCTCCACCATGTCTGAGTGTGCACCCCAGGAAGTCAGCATACATAGTATGAGCACTTGTGAATGTCTGCTTCCACACTTACAGCCGTAACTCACATTGAGCAGCATCCACTGCAAGCCATGGCAAGACTGAGAAGCCAAACCCTGGGAATTTAGCTAGTCTTGAGCATCTCTGCCAAAAAGGACCAGGATACTTAGGGGTAACAACAAGAACAGGGTGCATAGGGAAAGGCAGGCAGCCACTTCTTCATCTCCTCTCTACTTTTCCTGGCCCAGTCTCAGAGTCCAGCGAAGCAGAAATAATAGCAGTAACCAAACATTATGGAAAAAAAAACAGATCCCAAGAGCACCAGAGCTATGTTTCTCTGAAATGAGTGGATATTAGTTTTCTGACAGTTTAAATATTGTATTCTGCTTACTGACTGTCAGTAAATTTACAAATAGTTGTCAGCTTGGCTTATGACCAGGACCCAAAGGAATGTTGACTGCAGCAATTTACTGGCCTGTTCATATCAGCTACAGCAGCAATGTTTAAAATACTTCTCATTGCTAGAGCTATGTTTCTCTGAAATGAGTGGATATTAGTTTTCTGACAGTTTAAATATTGTATTCTGCTTACTGACTGTCAGTAAATTTACAAATAGTTGTCAGCTTGGCTTATGACCAGGACCCAAAGGAATGTTGACTGCAGCAATTTACTGGCCTGTTCATATCAGCTACAGCAGCAATGTTTAAAATACTTCTCATTGCTAGAGAAATTATCTTAAAAAAAAAAAAAAAAAAAAGCAGAAGAGATGCTAGCTTTACATTTTTCACCCTGCTGAGGCCTCATATGAGATCATTATTCACTCCACACACCCCCCAGCCACTTCTCCAAAGCTTTGGATTTTGCTTCATTCCAACTGCTATGATTGCAAACTCAGTGATGAAAATAGACATCTTTAGCCTTTTTAACAAAAAAAAAAAAAAATCCTTCACTCCCTGACAAAGGCTTTACCCAGTATTTAAGTGGTGGTGAGTCAGCAATGCTCCTACACCAGAGACACTAAGACTGGACATTCTTCAAGTTTCCAAACTTTTTGGTGCCAGAACAGAAAACACACAGACAGATAAAAACCGTAAGAGACCTGCATTTGGAACACATACAGGGCTTGCAATACCCCAGACTCTCATTTACCAGCCTTGCATCACATGGCATGTTTTCCCTGCAAAAATTACCGCAGCTCCCACCCAAAAAGTGGCGGCTTTGCACCCTGCATGTTCACATCCAGAGCTGTGTCAAAACCTCTCACCCAGAGAGAGATGCTGGCACAGCCAAGCTGCTCAGGGCCACATTTTTTCCCCATCGGTGTTCACAGAAGCAAGATATGAGAGCTCAGGCTCTCACTCTGGATGAGCTCTATCTTGAAAATTTACACCAAAACCACTGATGAAACAGATAATTTTTAAATGACACCTCCATCCTGTCCAAGCATAGTCAAGTTGACCAACACCAAAGAGCTTTTTCCAGCACTTGCTTTGCTCCAGCACCACAATGGACCTCCACCAGCAAAATACTTCCAACACCAGTTGCACCTACACAAGAAGAGCATCTCAATGAAACTCTATGCTCCTGCTACATTAAGTGAGACCTGGTAAAATATTTCCTTTACTGTAGTTTCCTCTGTCTCAACCTGCTTATCACGAATTTCTAAAATTTAGCCCTAAAGACCGCACTAGACAGACAAAGATAGGCAGTTCACTGCAAAGAAATAAATCTACAGAAAGGGTCACAGTTAGTTAAACTAATCAAAAGATTGTGCAGGGTGAACCGAGTGTGGGAAACACATCAAAAAGGAAATGGTATCAAAATAAATTCAGGATGCCTGTCTAGGAATGTGAACTGTTGCTTTCCATGCAATTATACAGGAGACAAATCATAGTTCTGGCTAAAAATGTAAACATCTCTATAAGCAACGGGGGAAGAAAAGCAGGGTATCCAAACTAAAAGGCTCTCACGCCATTAAATATAATCACTAAGCAACTATTAGCCAGTCTGCAAAGAAGATGAAAGGATAATGGAGGAAGATATGGGCTGGCAATTACACTGGAAGTGAAGGAAGTGAAATAGTCCATATTCACTTCTGTTTTTATTAAACTTTCACAGACATTAATAGCCAGATTGTACAGCAGAAGAGGTAGGGAGGAAAAAAAAAAAAACACCAAAAAAACCCCCAAACCACAAAAGGGCTGGACCTAGTCTCCTGTTCTCCAGAGGACGGCACCTCAAGGCATGCAAATCACACAACCAAGGGGGAGAATTTTGCTTACACTGATAAAGTCCTTTTGGACCAGCTTACAAAAGGAGCAGCAGAATCAGAAGAATTTCAGAGCAACGGCAACAACAGAAACAAAGCTTTCTCTTCACAAGTCTAGATTTTAAGGACACAGCCATCTCCATGAGCGAAGTTCCTTGTCATCATTTCACAGACAGGGAGCTGATGCACAGAGAAGGGGAACAACTCACTGAGACCATCCTGGAGACCAACACCTAGAGCCCCTCTCCCACCAGACCACCCTGCTTTCCCCACAACTGAAGGATTCTTCAGGATTTTACCCAACTGCTTCAAAGCCTTGAGCACTCACAAACATGAGGTTAACAGTCCACTGTCTTCCAAGAAAAACGTGCAAGATTCCCTATCTATTCTGCTGCCTCAAAGAAAACCTAAATAATGGCTCATTTTTATAGAGCCACCTCACTGTATTTAAGAACTAGCATTACACAGCTGCATTTATGATAAGATGTGCAGGACTGTTACATGCCACAAATCATTATTAGACAACTGCTCATAGCAGTAAGCAGAGCATCCATTGACACTAAAATACTCCTTTTAAATCTGCCTGCTGAAAATCCCAGTGGCGTAACTGAAACACCGCCAAGACTTTTCCCGATAACAAAAACATCTCCAGAACTCGCAGATAATATGCCAGCTGACACCCTTCTGGCTGTAAAGCACAGTAGGGTTCATTTTTAAAACACTGTAAGAGAACCTGCTCAGGGAGGAAGGTGACTACATGAAAAATATGTATTTCAAAACATTCACCTTTCCTTACAAAAACAATCTATATTATAAAGCCCTATCTGAAACATTTGGTGAAGGACCCAGAAGAGATGTTTCCAGGAGCACTTCCTTTAGACCGTGTTGGAGGACTGCTTGGACTGATGCCTCAAAACACTGCCACAATTTCTGTCAGTGCCTCTGGACTAGTTGGAGGGGACTTAAGAGAGGTTCCCCTCCATCTCTGCCATTCCAGAAATCCCAGTGCAAAGGGAGATTAGTTCTAGGGTAAAAATACATATCAACAAAGATGGAGAGCTCCAGGATAAGGCTTGAAATCTTTGCTACATGCTGGTTACTGCCTAGGATGTCAAATCCTCGACTGCCCTCACAAATATCGTGCCACTGTTCTCTGTTTCCCCTTTCAAATAGCTCCACAGAGCAGCCTTCAAATAAATAAACCAAAAAAAGTGCTATTTGTAACTCTTTTCTGACATTTGCTGAGTGGAATAGTGACAGCTTTTTTTAAAAAAAAAAACAAAACACACAAAAACGAACTCCCAACAAAGCAATATTTAGATAAGCAAATGCATAGCGGATACAACACTAGGAAGACAGGGATGCAAGGTTACACTGCCAGCACAGCGTACACTCTGCCTGCGCGCTGTCAGCCCAGGACACGCGAATAGCAGGCATTTTTTCTGCGGGAGTATTACCAAAAGCAAACAGCCATTCAACTGTATTACCTTGTAAAATATATTGCTCTCCCATGAAAAAAAAAATCTCTGCTGCTTGTCCAGGGCACAACAAACACAGATCAGGAAGGCATTGGCAGATGATGTTTGAAAGATGCGGCTAAAACTTTGAGGGAAGAGTGAAATTGGATTATTATCACTCAGCAATCTATTTGGTTTCAGACCTTTTATTAATGGCACAGAAAATGACTTTATTTGGATGCATCATATTATTAGACAGAATGCTTTAAAAGCTTTAAGCGGAAGTAAAACTACCCAGTAATTCCTGTATACTACAGCCTGCGGATTCCACCAAAAGTCACAATTTTAGAAGTAACCTCAGAAGTAAGGGAACTTGCTACTCTTTCAGCCAGGCAGAAATAGAGTAGGAGCTTAACTGCTAAACAAATGATTCTTTGCAACAATTAGATATTAAATTAAGTCTTTCTGGAACCCCACTGCTGCCCAGGCTCTGCTGCCAGCTGAACTGCCCGCAGCAAAACAGATTTACCAGAATAAAACCTGATCAGATACAGAATTTGGAGTATACTCGAAATAACTGAGAGCCTTTTTCAGTCTTCATATGAACATTACAGTCATATGCATTTTGCAGCCATCAATTTTGGCATGACTAATTCCATTTTCTTTTAATGACCTATCGGGGAGGCTTGGAGCAGCAGTCACTGGAAGTAAAGAATGACCTCCTTTCACAAGATCAGAGACATATTTGCACATAAACAGCTGAAGAAAACTGGACTCAACAGTCCACAGATGCTCACGATATAATAAGAACAAATAAAAAGCTTATGACACTGTAACTCTGCACCCGCAAAAACATAAATCCTGTTGGAAGCACTGGTGTCAGGTGGCCTTTGAAATTGCTCACAGGTTCTAAATTTCCTGGCAAAGGACTGCAGGGCTGGTATTAAAACACAAAAACCTTCTGCCAAACAAATACCGAGGCAATAAATAGCGATGGTAAAGCAGAGACAGATAGACCTTTAAATCCATTGGTCAAGAAAATTAGTATCTCCAAGACAGATCCGTGCACTGGAGCTGATCAAGAGACTGCAGCAGACACTAAATGCTTCAGCATCCTTCTGGAACAGGGCACCAGCCATGGGAGGAAGGCTCTGACATGGTGCAGTGACACTGCCACAAAACCAGCCCAAAAACTAGTGGGGGGAACGACGTTTAACCACTGACAACAGCCGAGTTAAGGGCAAGGCTGCCGACCTGGCTTTAGGAAAAGGCAGCCAGGCTCCCCAGGGCTCGGGCAGTATTTGCCATTGGCTTCGTGTGTGTCCTCAGCCTGTGCCAAAAGCGGGCGAGCAGTCAGTGGGAGAGCCCCAGGGGACAAAAGGGGACAGGGATGGGTAGACACCAGCCCCTGAAGACCCCGTATCCAAGCCTTTATGTTCAGCGTGGAGACTGAGACGTGCCAAGTCTCATCAACACCAAGCACAAGCGGAACGTGAAAATAAATAAATAAATATCAAACTTACTGAAAAAAAATTACTTAAGTAAATCACCACATAAACAACCAACTCTGGGCATTTTTACTTTTTTTTTTTTAATGTTTCTATGTCTAAGCACCTCATCTCTAAAAACCACGACCAAGTTTTCATTCCCTCGTCCAACTATACGCACCTGCTCAATACTTTTAACAGCAAAGTGATACAGATTGGATCAAAGGCTGCGTTTTCATTATGCCAGAATACATCCAGTATCACTCCACAAGCCTTTAGGGTTCATGGGCAGGCGTTTCCTGCGTGAACTACAGCCTCACCATCATTTAGCCAGCGATTACTTTCAAAACAGGCTGCAGCACAACTACATCTGCTAATGTATAAATGCTAATACAAAGAAAAGATAACCGTTAGTAAGAATCCAACGACTAATGCAGAAGCACAACTAGAAAAATATTTTCTTAAGCACACTCCCAGTAACCCTAGAAAACATTGCAGTATCCCTACAGTGAGACACTAGTCGGGCTGCAGGTTTATAACACGTCCCAATGCTACTCAGCTGTAAAATAGGGGATTCATTTTACAATCAGAACTGGATGGAATTCAAAGTGAGAGATTATTAAAACCTGAAAGTCTCTAAGCTTTTCTCCTCTTAAGGAAAGCAAGCAGGTATGTGCTTTTTCGTTCAACGCATTTAAACAAAAAAAATATTATTATTTTTTAATAATATTCCTCATCAATAACACTTTTCCTTCGGGGGGGGAAAGGAAAAAAAGAGGCTTGAAATACACATTAAAATCCATTAATTCAGAGGGGTTTTTTGCCACAAGTGAAGGGAGGAAGTTCTTACTGTGAGACCTTTTCTGTGGAGATATTGCAGTCTCCAAGCATCTGAACTTCTCCCCCTTCACCGGCTTTGGTGAACACATATGGAGGCAGCAACCCAGAAGTGCTCATTATATCACCCCGTTAATTCACAAGGTGACACCAAGCCAAGACCAGCACAATGGCTCAATATGGCACCACGGTCCCTCACAGAAGTTAAAGACATTTTACACATCCGGGTCTAATCTTCTATCAGGTATTTATAGGTAACAGATTCATATGGATTTATAGCCTCGAGGGATCCCCAGATGATCTATTCCCATCTCCCCATGTAACATGGGCCACATCGTATCAATCAATTCCTCCCTTCTGCTTTAACCAGAGCTTTTCCCTATACATCAATCCTCAGTTTAACACCTTCCATGACAGGGAACCCACTGGGTAACACTTGATAAATTGCTCCAGTGCTTAATTATCCACCCTGTTAAAAAAAGTGTATTCTATTTCCTGACAATGTATTACTTGTAAAATTACAACAGAGTTTTAATAAAATGGCCTTTTTAACCTGTAGCTATTGAAGAATGGCCTAATAAGAACCTAATTTCCCATTTTCATATACTTGAGTAAAAAAGACACAAAAGAAGGCACTACTGTATAAAAGAGATGAGAAAGAACTGTTAAAAAGACTTCTCAGAAGAAGAGATAGCAACACATCACTTGTCCGGATACATCAGTTGGATGCGAAAAAAGACTGTTTTATCTTTTTTTTATCAAAGCCACTCTAGTTCAGCAAACAGTTCACAAAAATGCTAAAACCATGAGCAACCAACGCTAGACACAAGAATTAAGACAGCAGGGTCCCTTGGCTGAAAAACTTGTTCTCTGGGAGATACACATTCACAAAAACCATCTACTGCAAGTGTGCATGTGGTAAAGTTGTACTGAAAAAAGATCATGTCACACATTAAAAAACACTCTCCTTTGCAGAAAGTCTTACCCAAAGGCCACTCGGACCACTGAAAGAGCCCCACTTTACCATTTATAGATGAGTTGGGCTGCCCAAGCATCCTGCCTAGATGAAGCGGGGATGAATTTTGCCAAGCTTACAGCCCAATCATTCATATAAAATCAAGTGGTACTGATGTGGCAACATTTAGCGCGACAAAAGCAAGCTGAGAATCTCTCTATTTTGGCTTCTCTTGAAAAGCATCTCAGCCAGCAAAGAGTTACGAGTTCATTTTTCCACATACGTCAAATATCTGAAGACATAAACCAAGCCACACATGTCTAAGCTTCTTCTAAAGCACATAAAAAACACATCATACTTAACCTTGGCAAATAAAAATTACTGGGCCTGAGCCAAGATTTTTAAGACTTTCAGGATCAAACTCTTTAGTGCAGTAGGTCATTTATAATAATAATCATTAAAAAAAAGAGAAAGGGGGGGAAAAAAGAATTCTTTACTATTTTATATAATTCTCTACTGATTGCCCTGCAATGTGCAACAGCCCACATCCCTGCTGCAACCATTCCTTCTCAATAATGGCAGCACAAGCTACAATCTAGGCTTATTTTAAAAAAAGGTGAGGTCTCAGACACCACGTCTGTCACCAGCCTGAGCCAAATTCCTCAGGAGGTTGAGATGAGCCCACAGGAGGTGACACGTCCAATCTCCAGAGAGACTTAAGCAGTGAAGACACTTAAGCAGCTTGTCGGTACAAGCTGATGGACAGGATTAACAAATAAATAAAAGGTAAGGGGGGCAGTATAAGTGTTGCAGGGCTGATAAGCCTAAACTGCAGCAGTAGTTGAATTAAGCAAAGAATCCCCTCTCCTTCACCATCTTCTCCCCTTTACACTCCAAACTACTGTCAATTCACATATTTAAATGTATTTACTAGGACTGGCTTTGTGAGACAGTTCATGTCTTGCAGGGTCTGCTCCACCTGCCTGTGCAGCGCTCCAGCTTCCAGCACCATTCCTCACCAATGCTACACTCCCGACTGCTCAAGATTTGGGCAAAGACAGGCTGCGTCCCCCAAAACATGCACACAAACTTCTCCCCTCTCACTCTGGACATCAGCAGAAGCAGCACCGGTGAAAGCAGAGACTTCTACTCACAGCCACCTTTCCTACCTAGCTTCACAGCCTTTGAAAAAATTGGACAAGAATCTCTCCTCATGAAGTAGGAAAATATTTTTTTTAAAATTAGTTATACACAGCAAAAATGGAGTAAAAGGAGTTACAGTTCAGAGGTGGCTCAGAGCTCCCCTGCAGTTTTAAAGATATGAGTATTCCGTTAGCTGTTAAAAGTCCCTCCAAGAAGCAAGCTGACCTCTCTAAAAACCTTTGCCTTCAAAACATGGTATTATTTTTAAGAAATTAATGCTCTCTAAACTCAGAACCCCTCTGATTACTATGGAAGGAATTGCTTAAATTAAAGTCATAGAAATTGTAAAATGCCAAGTGTGCAGTTAACATCCTGATACCGAAAGCTAAGATAGCTGGTGAACATCTCAAACCTTCTGCTGACTTATTCATGGTGTGAATACGAAAAAAAGCCAAACAAACAAACAAAAAAAAAAAACCACAAAACCAAAACACAACCTGAAGTGTGCTGCATACCTTTAAACTGTCAACAGATATATTATCCTAAATACTTTAATCAAATCAAACATAGGCAACGACATTTGACTCTAGGTTTACTGGCAGCAAATTAACGTTTTACTAATTGCAGAAGGAACAAACTCCCTCCTGACTGCTGTTAGGTTACAAGGCTATAAAACATCCTGCCTTGCTTTAAAGCAGGTGTTCGACCCCAGGCAGGGAGGGTGCAGCAGGGGAGGAGGATGAAGGGGAGCTCAGCACCTCCAGCAGCACTGAGCATCCCTCGGGAAGGTCGAGTCTATCGATCGCTCACACAGGGGCGCAGCAGAGGCTAGAAACCCTAAGCTTGCTCCCGTGCCTGTTGAAAATTAAGTCTGCAGAAAGCAAGCGGGGTAAAAGGTTAATGAAAGACAAGCTGAAGAATAAAACAAGGACACAGATGACTGTGCCATAAGGCCCCAGGGCTGGCTACGCTGGCTGGAGCCCTTTGCCCAGGTAAAGGGCTGCAGAGATATTAGTGGAGTTCGGAAAGCAGAGCGCCACACGGCTGTTTCTGCCTCCTGTGGCAGGGGTGAACGTGCCACCTAATTCCCACACAGTCCCCACTGTGCTCCCTTCTGTCTTCCATCTGAGGAGTTGGAGGGTTTACAAGGAGGGAAACGGATACGGAAATTGGGCAATGAAAACTCAAGAGACCTAAGGTCGCACAGCGAGGACCAATTTGAGTTTTCTTTGAAAGATGCAGCCAAGTCACTGGTGTGATGAGAGCAGAGACCTCTGAGAGGGGCAGTCCTGAGTACCCCCAGCCAGGCTGCACCTGACCATAAGCCTGAAACTCAGTCCTGGAAAACTTAATCCAACTTCTCAGTTTCAAAATAGGCTTATCATAGTGGTATGAAAACAAACTTAAGCTGACGGGATGCTCCAAGTTAGCACCTTCATTTGCTACCCCAGCAAAGGAACTGGGGGCATCTTTACTGTCAGATCCATTCCTGTGATTTATTTTCTGGCAGGCAATACACCATTCAGGCTCAAAATCAAAATTAATAGTGTGAGGTTTTACAGGTGGTGGTGAATGAGGGGTTCTTAAAGAGACAGCTGATTTTTCTTGAGCATAAAATTTTTTCTGTGCTGCATTCATGCCATTACAAAAAAGCAATGCAGACACTTTGGAATTCAGATATAATGATCAGAACTGCAGAATGACTTTCTGATCCAGGGCTTTGAATAAACTCCTTGCTTGATTTCAGTGAACACAGATTCTAGATCTAAAAGCAATACATTCTGTATTTCTATATCTAATCAGGGTATCCTAAGTAGGGGGGGAAAAAAAAAAAAAATGAAAAAACAACACCAAAATACCCAACACCAAAAAAACCACCAAAGAGCAAAACCACACGGTGAGGAATTTCACCATTTCATTAATTTACTCACAAACTGCCAGAAACACATAAGCAATCGGGGACTTCTCCATTATGGGAGACATCTAAGGACGTAAATGCAATAACAGCTATGTACTATATAAACTGCAGTTGGACCTGTCACACATTTTGAGTAGAAAAACAATCTGCTATTTGTAATCACTTTTACGAGTGGCATGCTAAAACAGCAAACTTAGGAAAGTACAAATGCAATGCAAGACCAAACTAAACAAAGAGCCTCAAGTACTTCACAGCAAATATTCTGCCAGCACGTCACCAGGTGAATTAAATCAGCAATGTAAAAATTAGCCAAAGGACTAAATCCCCATAAAAAGCAAGCAGAAAAGAATTTTCAAGTGCATGAATATAAAAAACTTGACTTCGTATTTGCCAACGTATGTTACCAATGCAGTGTGTTCACCCATTTCTCTATGGTATATGAAACTCAACTCGGTATGAAAACAAATCACTGAAAGTCTTAGCAGATTAGTAAACATGAGATCAAATTAGACCTTTTCCTAGACTATGCAGAAGCTGTACAAATTTATCAGAGTCTCATAGATTCTCTGCTCTCTTGACATGAGTAGATCAGAACAGCCCAGAGACAAAAGGCAGTGAGAAGACGACAAAAGCACAATTTTGGAAGGCCATTTATTGTCGGGCTTTGTTTCACCGTTAAACTCCTTCACAGAGCAGCAGTTTTGGAGATAGATAACACCACAGGAGATAGCAACCAGCAAGAGAGAAGACCTGCTCTACAAAGGACATA